>NC_135725.1:43658173-43795673 GCF_964656455.1 Halichoerus grypus | reverse complement strand
TATTTCCCATTATGCTGTGTCTCCGCACTCCATTCTGAGCTTTATAGTCCAATTTTCTAATTCTCTCTTTAGCCCAATAACTCATTGTATGAGACTGGTCTTATTAGCAAAACTAGATAAAGACAGTATAAAAGTTATATAACAGACCAATTTCCTTCATAAATAAAGATTCAAAAGCAAAGTATCAGTAAAATGAGTAAATTAGTTTATAAAGAATTAGAAATGCCTCAGGCATCAAAAGATAAAACATTTGATAAAATTTATCACCATTTATGTAGGATATTAATCAGGCTCCTTAAACTGATAAAAGGGTATCTATAAGAAACTTATGGCTAACTTACTTATCCAAGGTGAAATATTCCCTTTGAAATTTAGAACAAGACAAGGACACTATTACCACTTCTACTGAACTTTTGTATGGTAAAATGTATAAACATTGGTATAACATATTAGGATTTTCGTTTGCTGTTTTGAGGATGAGGAGAAAGGGGATCCCTCTTACACTCTTAGTGGGAATGCAAACTGATGCGGCCACTCTGGAAAATAGTATGGAGATTCCTCAAAAAGTTAAAAATAGAACTACCCTATGACCCAGCAATTGCACTACTAGATATTTACCCAAAGGATATAAATATACAGATTTGAAGGGGTACACCCCAGTGTTTACAGAAGCATTATCAATAAGAGCCAAACTAAGGAAAGAGCCCAAGTATCCATCAACTGATGAATGGATAAAAAAGATGTGGTACACACACACACACACACACACACATACACACTGGAATATTACTCAGTCATCAAATATAAAAAAGAATGAAATCCTGCCATTTACAATGATGGGTAGAGCTAGACTGTATTATGCTAAGCTAAATGAGTCAGTCAGAGAAAGACAAATACCATATGATTTCACTCATATGTGGAATTTTTAGGAAACAAAACAGGTGAACATAAGGAAAGGGGGAAAAAAAAAAAAAGAAAGAGAAGCAAACCATAAGAGTCTCTTAATGATAGAGAACAAACTGAGGGTTGGTGGAGGGAGGTGGGTGGCTGATGGGCTAAATGGGCAATGGGTATTAAGGAGGGTACTTATTATGATGAGTGTATATGTAAGTGTATACGTAAGTGATGAATCACTAAATTCTACTCCTGAAACCAATATTACACTATATGTTAATTAAGAAGCATTTATTTTTTTTCAGTTTACCAGGTCATTTCATTTTTTCTTTTTTTATTTAAGTTCAATTAACATATAATGTATTATTAATTTCAGAGGTAGAGTTCAGTGATTCATTAGTCTTATATAATACCCAGTGTTCATTACATCACATACCCTCCTTAATGTCTAGCACCCAGTTACCCCATCCTCCACCATCTTCCCCTCCAGCAGCCCTCAGTTTGTTTCCTATGATTAAGAGTCTCTGATTTCCCTCTCTGATTTCGTCTTGTTTTATTTTTCCCTCCCTTCCCCTATGATCCTCTGTTTTGTTTCTTAGATTCCACATATGAGTGAGATCACATGATAATTGTCTTTCTCTGATTGACTTATTTTGCTTAACATAATACCCTCCAGTTCCATCCATGTCACTACAAATGGCAAGATTTCGTTTTTTGATGGTTGAGTAGTATTCCATTGTATATATACACCACATCTTTATCCATTCATCTGTCGATGGACATCTGAAGCCTTTCTACAGTTTAACTATTGTGGACATTGCTGCTATAAACATTGGGAGGCAGGTGCCCCTTTGGATCACTACATTTGAATCTTTGGGGTAAATACCTAGTAGCGCAATTGCTGGAAATTGTATTTCCATTTGTATTTGTAACTTTTCCAATTGTATTTCCATTTGTATTTGTAACTTTTTGAAGAACCTCCATACTGTTTTTTTTTTTAAATGAACATTCTTTTTTTTCTTAAGATTTTATTTATTTATTTGAGAGAGAGAGAGCATGAGAAGGGGGAGAGGCAGAGGGAGAGGAAGCAGACTCCCCGTTAAGCAGGGAGCCCGATGCGGGGCTCGACCCCAGGACCCTGGGATCATGACCTGAGCCAAAGGCAGCCGCTCAACTGACTGAGCCACCCAGGCACCCCTCCATACTGTTTTCTAGAGTGGCTGCACCAGTTTGCATTCCACCCACAGTATAAGAGGGTTCCCCTTTCTCCACATCCTTGCCAATATCTGTTGTTTCCTGACTTGTTAATTTTAGCCATTCTGACTGGTGTGAGGTGGTATCTCATTGTGGTTTTGATTTGTATTTCCCTAATGCTGAGTGATGGTGAGCATTTTTTCATGTGCCTGTTGGCCATTTGTATGTCTTCTTTAGAGAAATGTCTGTTCACGTCTTGATTAAGAACTAACTAGAATTTAAATAAAAATTTTGAAAAAAATAGGATTTTTAAGGAAAAAATAAAACTGGGAAGCTATCTACACAGAAAACCCAGAGGAATCTATAAAACATATTAGAATTAATAAGAGATTAACAGGGTGGCTGGATATAAGATAAACATTTAAAAATCAATTGCATTGCTATACAAAAGCGAAAAATCTAACAAAAAGTAGCTAAAATAGCAACAAAAATGTAAGCTACTCAAAATCTAATAAGAGACAGTAGCTATTACATTATCTAATAAAGAGACATAAGACTTCTATGAATAAAACTACAAAACGTTTTAAAAATGCATTAAAGAAGACCTAAATTGAAGTATATATAGCATATTTAGGGATAAAAAGATTTAAAATGCTAAAAACGTTATTTCTTCTCAAATTAATCCTAGCCGATTACAAACATTATACTGAAGAGCAAGAATATCCAAAGCACAGTTGAAGAAGAATAAACTGAAGAGATTTATTATATCAGATTATCAAAACTCATCATAAAGCTATAATAACAAATACAGTGTTGTTATTTCAGAGATTAAAAAAAAGTTACCCAACACAACAGAATACAGAGCCTAAAATAGACCCACTTAAATATGGACCCATATATACATTAAATAAAAAATGTCAGAGGAGGGATGCCTGGGTGGCTCAGTCAGTTAAGCGTCTGACTTGATTTCAGCTCTGCACTGGGTGTGGAGCCTGCTTAAGATTCTCTCTCTCCTTCTCCCCCTACCCCTCTACCCCCCTTCTCTAAAAGGGAAAAAAAAAAAAATCAGAGGAAGCAGTGCAGATCATTGAGAAAAGGAGTGATTATTAGCAAACAGTGCTAAAACAAGCAGATATCCAGATTTAAAAAAAAAAACTAAATTGAATATTCTTTACAATAAACAAAAATCAATTCCACATAAAGACTTATATATGGAAGTCAAAACTATAATGCTTTAGATGAAAATATAGGAAAATATCTTCTGAGTTCAGGATAAAGTAGGATTTCTTAAACAAGATACAATAAGCACAAAGCTTAAGAGAAAATGATGAGAAATTCAACTATATTAAAATTAATAACCATTTTTCAAAAGATACCACAGAATATGTGAAAAGACAAGCCACAAGCAAGAAGATATTTGCAACAATTATAACTGAAAGCTGAGACTGCTCGCTGATCTCTAAACTCACTTCTTTTGGAAATGGACACGTTTTCCAATATTTGGGGGTTCATATTTCCCAATCTTCTTTGCAATTCTTTGCCAAACAATGCTGGCAGAAGTATTATGTACCACTTTGAAGCCTTATTCATAAATACTTCCTAAACATGATTCTCTAGGCCCCTTTTCCCTTCTTGTTTGCTGGAGTAGACATGATTCCAGGACAACTTTGATAGCCATGTTGAAAGCTAATGGATCCAAGAAATGAAAGGAGCCTAGATCTCTAAATCACTGCTCAGAAGCTGAAAATCCAAGTAATACCCACATTGGACTGTAATATAAGTAAGAAATAAATTATTTTAAACCTCAGAGACATGGGTTTATGTAATATAGAAGCTCACATTATGGTCAATAATATAATAACTAACAAAAATTAGGATCTAAAACAAGGAACTTCAACAAAAAGACAAACATTCTAATAGAAAGATGAGCAAAAGACACAAACAGGTATTTCATGTAACATAAACATAAGATGCTCAAGCTCATTAGAAACCAAAGAAATACAAACTGAAACCAGAATGAAATACTATTTTATCCCTTTTAAGAATGTAACTAAGAGGGGCGCCTGGGTGGCTCAGTCGTTAAGCGTCTGCCTTCGGCTCAGGTCGTGATCCCAGGGTCCTGGGATCGAGCCCCGCATCGGGCTCCCTGCTCGGTGGGAAGCCTGCTTCTCCCTCTGCCACTCCCCCTGCTTGTGTTCCCTCTCTCGCTGTGTCTCTCTCTTCAAATAAATAAATAAAATCTTAAAAAAAAAAAAAAAAAGAATGTAACTAAGAAGTCGATCATTTGAGACAACCACTTTGGCAAACAATTTGGCATTTTCTTGTAAACCTGAACATTTGCATTTCCATGACAGGCGATTTCACCCTTAGCAATATATCCTAGAAAAAGTCTTGCACATGTGGGTATGGACACATGTACTACAACGTTCATAGCAGCAGTGTGTAAAAATTCCTAGAGCTAAAAAAATAAAAACAAAACAAAAAAATGTGCAGTGACAAAAAGAGTAGAGAAATAAATTGTAGCCTCTTCATACAATAGACTATTCCATAGAAGGGGAAACAACTATAGCTACACTCAACAGCAGTGAGTTATCTTACAAAAATAAAGTTCAAAGAAAAAAACCTAGTTGTGGAGAATAATATACAAAGAGGATGATTATTTTCTTTTGAGAAAGAGAGAGAGAGAGCAAGCAGGTGTGAGCAGTGGAGAGGGGGGAGGGCGGGCAAAGGAGGAGGGGCAGAAGGAGAGGAAGAGGTGAGAATCCTAAGCAGACTCCATGCACAGCACAGAGCCTGACACCCGTGCTCGACCTCAGAACCCTGGGAGCATGACCTGAGCCGAAATCGAGTCAGATGCTTAACCGAGCCACCCAGGCACCCCAGAGGATGATATTTTTAAGGTTTAAATAAAGGCAATACCAAGTGATATATTATTTAAGAAAATGGTTTTAATAGGCAGGAATTAATTTAAAAAATTAAAATTAAAAAATAAAAATTAATATCCAAGAGAGTAATTATCTTTAGGGAAATAAGTAAAATGGGATCAAAGAAGAGCACACAGGTAGCATCAAGGGTTTCGGTTGATAGCTTCTGGTGGGTACACAGACATTACATTTATTTTTTTGTGGATTTCAAATATTTAGTGATAAAATTTTTCAAAAAAAAAAGTGAGAACATAAGGGAAAACAACATATAGAAAAACAATTCTCTGCCACTTAGGAAAGGAAGGAATAGACTATCAGTGATACGAAATAAAAATAAACAAGGCTGTGGTTAAAATTCACAACCCCAATCTTGCGGTCTGCTGTTAGCCACATGAAGTGACTCTTCTTCATAGGTGAACATAGTAAGTGTAAGGCTTAGGTTTCTCTCTTGTCCTCTACTGTAAGATATTCCTTCAAGGCAAGAAACAGTACTTCTGCATGAAAAAGATAAACAAGCACTCTGAGATAAGAACAGGCAGTCATTCAAAATTCAGGTAGTTAAGAGCCAAGGTGCTAAGAAATCAAAGGTCACAGGTTTCAATCCCATATGAACCAATTAGCTTTGCCCTTTTCTATGGCAAAGACTGTCAGTTAGCTCACCAATAATTCTGATTATAAGTGATCTCAGAAAGAAAATAAATCACCACCAATACAGGAAAAAAATTTCAAATTTACTAATATGACATAAGAAGTGTTTTTTCTATATAATGATATTAAGACCTAACCAATAATAACCTAATTATTACTCCAAATGCCTACCAGCATTGCCTCATGTAATCTTCATAAAACTCCTATGAGGTAGGTACTATTATAATACCCATTTTAAAAATGATAAAACTGAGGCATAGAGAAATTAAGTAATTTGTGCAAGGTAACACAGATGAAGGATCCAGAATTTATGTTATCTATTACTCTAAAGGTAACCCTCAAAAATCATGCACCAAAAAGTCCCACTATAAAAGCATTTGAAAAAAATAAACTAGGGATAGGAAAAATGGGAGAATAAAATATTCCTAAAATTTCCCCTCAACTTGCCCACTTAGTCTCTTATTAATCAAAGGGTGAACCCCAGACCAGCTATCACAGTATCATCTGGGAATGTGAAATAAATGTAGAATCTCAGGCCCCAGTCTAGATCTACTGAATTAGAATCTATTTTAACAACCCCTTACACCAAGTGACTTGGATGTATAATAAAATCTAAGAAGCACTTAGGTAGACTATGCTCAGTATCCAGGACACACCACACACTTTGTCACCTCAGGGCCTATGACAATTCACTTCCAACAAGGTAGAAACTCTTAAATAATTTTCAAACTGACATATAGTCCACTTTCTCTGTGAAAGCTTTGACAACCCTTTTCCTCTCCATACAATGCTCCCTGTAAAGCTTCTTTCCACAAAGTTCATACTATGCTCATACTTCCATTATAGCACAGTTTATAATAATTATTTTCTTGTCTGCATAGCCATCTATAAAATTCATCAAAACAGACTGTCTTATTCATCTTTGTATTCTTTCACATTAAACCTAGTACCTAGAATACAGTAGGATTTTAATAAATATTGATTATATCACTGAATAATACATGAATGAATAAATGATAAATGGATGGATGGAAGAATGGATGAATGAAAAGATGACTCTAGGGGCACCTGGGTGGCTCAGCCGGCTAAGTGTCTGACTCTTGATTTCAGCTCAGGCCATGATCTCAGGGTTGGAAGAATGAGCGCTGTGTGGGGCTCCACGCTCAGCACTGAGTCTGCTTGATATTCTTTCTCTCCCTCTGCCCCACCGCCCGCTCGTGCACTCTCTCTATATATAAAATAAATGAATAGAATCTTAAAAAAAAAAGATGAGTCTAGTTGGACTAAATTCTAAAGAAGGATTACAGTAATGATATGATAAAGAATATGTTACTAATTGGTAGAAATCCTGAGTCACCCATTTCTCTCCATTCCTAGTACTATTTCCCTGATCCAGGGCTTCCACTTCTCTCTGTATAACTTCAGTGTCCTCCTTCCTGTTAGGAGAAATGCAAGAATAATATTTCCTGCCTCAGAATATGGCAAATCTATTTCTCCACTTAGTAAGGCCTAGAAATCCTGGATTCATTTTTTTAATTCCTCCTTTCTTCCCAAACTTCACATCTAAGCCATCTTCAAATCTTGTGGGTTCTACTTTTGAATTATTTTCCAGAATCACAGTATGTCTCACAACCTAACCTAAGCACCCCTGAGTTTCATCTTTACGCTTACAATTTCCTCTTGAATTTGTCCTCCAGTTCCCATCCTTGCCCTCCTGTAGTCTCCTTTCTGTACTGCAGCCAGTGTGAGCCTTTTAAAACTGAAGTTAGATCTTAGCAGTCTTCTGATTGAAACACTCCAATAGGTTCCATGTTGCATTTCTATTTGAAACATGCCAATGGATTTCCATCTCACTCATTGTAAAACCTGCATCCTTATGGTGGCCTAAGAAGGCTCTAGGAGACCTAAGCCCACATCTGCCTTTCTGAGGTCAACTCTTACTCCTCTCCCAAGAGCTCTCTCAGATCTACCCACACTGGAGGAATGCTCAATACAGAAGACAAAAGATTCTTGAGAGAAACACAGAATTGCAGAGAAGAAGGAAGAACACTCAGGTGAATAAAAATTCTATATGAATACTGATTCTTTAATGACAGTAATGATAATGTCTTTAGAGGATGAAAATGTATGTAGGATCAAAATGTAAGACAAACATAGCAAAAACAGGTGAAGAGATAAAGGAGAATGTATTAAGTTTCCTGCATTGTATGAAAAGTGTTTAAAAGTAAGTTAAAACTCACTCTAAAAAGTCAAAAGATAGGGGAGTTCCACTTACAATAATGGCTGAACTGATCCTATCAGATTAAGCCTCCTGCCTATAACTATTTGAACTCTGAGCAAAATATAAAAACAACTACCTGAAGATAACAGACAATAATCAAACACAGGGAGAATCTGAATAAGAATTAATACTTAGAAAATAGAACAACATTGAGTGACCTTCCCTTTTTTATGGATTTTGACCTAAGGGTGGCCCACAACAGATACTATGTGCGAAGGCTAAAATTCCAACAGAAATGTACAGAGGACAGCGTTCAGGCCTGCCACTGCAGCCAGAAAGGGAAACTTGTAGAAAAGAGAGAACAAAAGTATGACTGGTAGCTCAAATCTTCATGCACTGGGCAAGACCTCTAAACAATCAAGATAAGGTTAAAAGAACATAAGAGCAATTTAACATACCTACCTGAAGGGAAACGGGGCTTAGAGTTTAAGTCTAACCTAGTTAAATTCTGATTAAAAACAAAAACAAAAAAACTTCAACACTACACAATCCCGAATTATTAGACACAGAGAAAACATCAATATGTGACCCATATTTAAAAGCAAAGGAAAACCACTAGTCAACAAACACAAGAAGTCCCAAAATATGGAATTAAAATATAATGATTTTAAAGGATCTATTTTAACTATTATAATAAGGACCTAAAGAAAAACATGCTTGTAAGATACGAAAAATTAGGAAAACCCCACAGATATATATATACTACAATAATGAAACAAATGAAAATTCCAGTACTGAAACATACAATATTTAAAGAATAATTCACAGAAAAGACTTAAAAAGCAAACTGGGGATAACAGAAATGTCAGTTATTTGAACATAAATTAGTAGAAATTAGCTAATCTGAAGATACATAGACATTAAAAGATTTAAAAAAATGAAGAGAGACTTGCTGATCTAGGGGATAACATTGAAAAGTCTAACACAAGTGAAAGAGGAATCTCAAATGGAGAATAGAGGAGTCAGAAAAATAACTGAAGAAATCATGTCAACACTTTCCCCCTATTTAGTTCAGTAAATAAATAAATACATACACTTTTTTTTTTTTTTTTACAAAAATCAAGAAACCCAGCAAACTGCAAGAAGGCTGATTATAATGAAAACCATACTTGGAAACATCATAGTTAAAATGCTTAAAACTAAAGCTAAGATATTTTTTAAAAGAAGCTAGACAAAACTGGTACATCACATTTAAGTAAATAATGAAACAAATTCCCTCTGACTTATCATCAGAAACAGCTGAGTCCAGAAGACAGAAAACTGAAATTTTTAAATTGCTCTTAAAAATATGTAAACAGTCAACCCAAAAGAAAGAAAGAAAAGAGGGACAAAGGAACAGAAACAGGATAAATTTTTTAAAAAATGGTAAAATGGTACATAAAACCCATTATATTATATAATATTATATTAATAATTATATTAATTCTAAATGGATTAACACTGCAGTGAAAAAGAAGAAACTGTCAGAATGAACAAAAAATATAGGACCCAACTATGTATACTTTAACATAAGAACACCTATAGGTGGAAATTAAAAGGATGGGAAAAGGTATACCATGTAAAATGTAACTATTAAAGAGTCAGATAGTCTATATAGATCAAAGTAAAATCGGGTCTCAAGCCAACAGAATATTATAATTAAAAGTAACATTTTATAATGACAAAGGGTTCATTTAATCAGAAAGACCTGACTACCAGAGGGAGATTCTAACAGCTCTCTTAAGCAACTGACAAAAAAACTGATAAAAATATTAAATACAAAAATCATTAAAGACAGAAGATCTGAACACTATCAACCACAATGACATAATTAATATTGATATTTAAGGAACACTCCATCCAAAAGCTGCAGAATACAAATTATCTGCAAGTACACATAAACCATATGCTGGTGATACAACAAGTCTCAATAAATTTCAAATACAATAATCTTAGGGAGTACTATCTCTGACCACAATAGAGGTATATTGGAAGTGAAGAGCAGTAACACATACAAATTGTCCCTGACTTACAATGGGTTCCACGTCTGATTTTTTTGACTTTATGATAATGCGAAAACAATTTGCACTTAGTAGAAACTGTACTTTGAGTTTTGAGTTTTCATCTCTTCCCAGGCTAGCAATAATGCAGTATGATCCTCTCTTGTCATGCTGGGTAACAACAGCGAGCCTCAGCTCCCAGTCAGCCAAGTGATCACAAGAGTGAACAACCTGTACACTTAACAACTATTCCACACCCATATCACCATTCTGGTTTCTGTTACTTTCAATACAGTATTCCACATATGTGAGATATTCAACAGTTTATTATAAAATAGGCTTTGTGTTAGATAATTTTGCCCAACTGTAGGCTAATGTAAATATTCTGAGCAGTTTAACATAGGCTAGGCTAAACTATGATGTTTGGTAGGTTAGGTGTATTGAGGGTATTTTCAACTTACAGTATCTTCAACTTAGGATAGGTTTATAGGGATGTAAACACATTGTAAGCTGAGGAAGATCTATACAAGGAAAAACACCCAAATATTTCAAAAGGAGGCAATACACATCAGAATAACCAAAGGGGTAAGAAGAAAATCACAGGTTAAATTAGAAACATTTCTAAACAAATGCATATTTCTAAAATTGATGAAGTGATACTAAAATTTCTTTAAAATGCAACAGAGCCAAAATATACAGAACATTCTCTTTTTTTTTAAGATTTTATTTATTTATTTGACAGAGAGAGCGAGAGAGGGAACACAAGCAGGGGGAGTGGGAGAGGGAGAAGGAGGCATCCTGCTCAGCAAGGAGCCTGATGCGGGACTCGATCCCAGGACCCTGGGATCATGACTTGAGCCGAAGGTAGGCGCTTAATGACTGAGCCACCCAGGCACCCTATACAGAACATTCTTGAAAAAGAATAAAGTGACTTACCTTATTGTTTCAAGAGTTACTATAAAGTGACATATATATGAGTGGGTATTTTTCTGGACTCTATTCTGTTCTACTGATTATTTTGTCAATTATTATGCCAATAGCACACTATCTTGATTTTCTTTTAGCTTGCTAAATATGTCTGAAAATCAGGTAGTGTAAGTCCTCCAATTTTTTTCTTTATGAAACTTGATTTTGCTCTTTCAGGTCACTGGCCTCTGACTGTGCATTCCCTGTAAAATCTTAGAATTGGCTTGTATTTCTCGAAAGAAAGAGAAAAAGAAAGAAGAAAAGAAAGAAAGAGAGAAGAAAGAAAGAAAGAAAGAAAGAGAGAAAGAAAGAGAGAAAGGAAGGAAGGAAGGAAGGAAGAAAGGAAGGAAGGAAGGGAAAGAAATGAAAAGAAAAGAAAAAAAGAAAAGCCTCCTGGGATTTTGACTGGAATAATATGAATGATCAATTTGGAAAGAATTGACATCTTAACAATATTTTATCTTCTGATTATGAATTTGGTATAGCTGCCCATTTATGTATGTCTTTAATTATACTCTAGTATGTTTTGTACTTTTGTGTATAGGTCTAGGGTGTATTTTGTCAAATTTATCCTTAATTATTACATAGGCTTTGATGTTATTATAAACAGTACTTTTAAAACTTCAATTTCTAATTACTTATTTCTAATATTTAAGAATATAATTGTTATAAATTGATCCTGTCTTTTGCAACACTGCTAAATTGACTTACTATTTCTAGGAGCTTTACCATAGACTCAGTAGGATTTCTATATAGATGCCCATGTTGTCTGTGAATAAAAAGAGTTTCACTTTCTCATTTGTAATTGGTATGATTTTGTTTCTTGCTTTATTGTACTAGTTAGAATCTCCAGTACAATGTTAACTAGAACTGACTTGTTCCTTATCTTAGAAGGAAAGCATTCAGTGTTTATTATTTTTTTTAAGATTTTATTTGACAGAGAGAGAGAGAGAGAGAGAGCAGCAGAGGGAAAGAGAGAAGCAGACTCCCTGCTGAGCAGGGAGCCTGATGCGGGACTCCATCCCAGGACCTGAGCTGAAGGCAGATGCTTAACTGACTGAGCCACCCAGGCACCCTCAGTCTTTATTATTAAGCAAGAAATAATGTCCTACCCAAACTCTTCCAGTGAAAAAGAATATTTTGCAATTTGCATTAGGACACCAGCATCACCTAGATATCAAAATCTGACAAAAAACATTCAAGAAAGGAAAACCACAGCCCAATATCCCTCATAAATATAGATGCAAAAATTCAAAGCAAAATATTAGCAAATTGAATTCAGCAAACAAAAAATAATAAAATATTACAACGAAGTTAGATTTATTTCAGGAATGCAAATTAAGTTAATAATTGGAAATCAATCAATGTAATTCATGCTGTTAACAGAATAAATGAGAAAAGCCTTACTATCATCTTAAAAGATGCACTGTATACACTCAATACCTTTTAATGAAAAAGCTTTCATCAAACTATGAAGATACGGGAACTTCTTTAATGTGATAAAGGGTATTTACCAAAAAACCCATAACAAACATATTGTTTAAAGGTGAAACACTGTAAGGTTCAAAAACAAGCAAAACTAATCAATGATAACAGAAGTCAAAATGGTGGTTACCTTTATGGAATTAGCTTGCAATGAACATCAAAGAGGTTTATTGGAAACTGGTAATATTCTGTATCTTGATCCGAGTGGTATTTACAGGGATATGTTCACTTTGTGAAATGTCACGGAGTTACATACTTATGGTTTGTAAACTTTATTATTTGTATATTTCAATAAAACTGTTCATGAAAAATTTCAAGTGTTTTTCATGAAACTTTATGAATTAACCTTAAAGTTATATTTAAGTGCTAAATGCCAACATAGCCAAGACACTTTAAAGAACAGTAAGAAAGTAAGAGTAGAACTACCAATATAAAGACTTATTAGAAGCTATACTAATTAATACAATATAACACTGTGCAGGAACACAGAGAATACAGAGCCTAGAAAGAAACTCATAAGTATACTGAAGTAGGATATATGAGAGAGGTAGCCCAGCACTACAAGGGAAAAAAAAGGGGATTGTTCAACAGGTTGAGCTGGAAAAACTGATTACTACTGGGGAGAAATAAATAAATACAAATGGATCCTTACCTTATACTATATACATAAAACACCATTCCAAATGAATTGTGAATATAAATGATATAAGCAAAGCTTTAAAACTTTTTAAAGAAAACAGAGGTGCAAATCTTTCTGTCTTTGGGGTAGGAAAGGACTTCTTAAATGAGACACCAAAGCATTAACTATAAAAGATTAATTTGTCTAAATTAAAATTAAGAATTTCTGTTCATCAAATGACACATTAAAGAAAATGAAAAGATGAGGTATACACTGAGATAAGATATTTCACTTAATAGAGATTAATATCAGGAATATATAAAGAACTTTTATGAATGAATAGGAAAAGAATCCAGTAGAAGAATGGATAAAAGATGTAAATAGATGTTTTGCAGAAGAAGGCATACCCTTGGCTAGTAATCATTTGAACATGTGCTTTATCAGTGATATGCACATGAAGATCAAAATAAAAAATACTTGAATTAGTTAGTTGCCAGCAAACTATGAAATCTGACAATACCAAGTGTTAAGTAGGATGGGAATCAACCAGATCTCTTATACATTGTTGGTGGGAGTAAAATTTATGAAAAACACTTTGAAAAATAAGTATTTTGTGAAAGTAATGTTTTCACACTCTAAACCCATGATTTCCATTCCTAGATACATGTTCCACTTAAATGTATGCATATGTGTACCAAGAATCATGCACGAAAATATCAGTTGCAGCATTATTCATAATAGCAAAAACTGGAAATAACCCAAATGCTCATCTACAAGTGAACGTACAAGTAGTTATGATATAATCACATAAAATGGAATATTATAAATCAGTAAAAATAAACAGCTATACCAAACAACATAAGTGAATCTTAATAACATAATGATGAGTCAAAATTGCCAAACCCCAGGTAACAACACATTGTGGTATTTTTATAAATTACAAAACTACACAACATACTATTTCCTCATAATTTATAAGTGATAAAACTTTTTAAAAAATAATCAAAATGATAAACAGTTTAGTGGTTACCTCTGGTGAGAGAATCAGGGTACCAGATAAGGGAGGAGTATACAAGTAGAGGTAAGTCATTAGTAATGCTCTATTCTTGGATTAGTTGATGGGACCAAGGCCATTTATTATAATAAATGAACAAATAAGTAAATTAAAATAAATAAAATAGGCCTATGTGTGTAACATGATACTGTGTCATGATACAAATTTTATGATAAATCCTGTGCACCTGATATCCAAAAAATGTAATATAATATGTTATAAATTTAAAAACTGTTGTCTTAAGGTCGAATCGTTAGCAAGACAAAATATGCTGGGTTCAAGAATTACTGTTCAAAGATTACTGCTAAAAGATCATTAAAAACATTTAATTATCTGTATTAATTCCATTTCTGAACTAAATTAATAAATTCTAAACTTAAAGAAATGCCAAGTGCCTTAACTTACAAGAATAAGACTGTGTTCTTTACAATACATATTTAGAGCTGAAAGTTACCTTGAAGATTATCTAAAAGAGATACCACGGAACATATTTGATATGCCAAGCTCTGCACTTAATATGCATCATCTTGAGAATGCTTACAAAACTGTGTAACATAGCGGTAATATTGACATTTTATTTGCGAGCAAACTTTGGCTAAAAGGCTTAGTGAATTTGTTCAAGTTCACAAAGCTCACAGGCAGGGTTGTGATTTGCTCCCAGGTTTATCTGACTCCTGAACCTACACATCTATCTTTACATTTGTACTACCTCAGGAATTACACCAGGAAGTAGGTAGAAAGGTCAAATAACTGTCCAAAACCATACTTTAAGATAGTGGCAGAATTGGGACTAAAAGGTACTAAGTACCATATATCAGGCATTATGGAAACTACTTTATGAGACTTCCTATTATACATTCTTTCCATTCCATTACCTCATTCAGTTTAAGTCTCAAAATGGGCATCATCTATTAATTTGCTGTTCATTATTATATTTCAGTCAAGTGTTTCATCATAACTTTGCCAATTATACCGTATATTTCTATGTGCATTTCTATTTGAATCCATATTATATATAATATTCATGTCTACAAAGTATAAAAAATAGCACAATACAACAATCTGCCAAGTCTTATATTCTAATATACTAATTACGTAAATTTAGTCAATTGTAGGAGACAATTTAATATGATATTGCACTGGGTAACATTTTTAGAAAATGTCTCTCACCTGTTCTGAGTGCTCTGAATCACTTTCTTGCAGTAAAGGATAGGGTGCTCCTTGTGATTCCTGAAGCTTTTCTTTTAATTTAACATTTTCTTGCTCTTTTTGAAATAGCTGATCCTGAAGACTAACAACACTTTGCCGGAGTATAGCTTCACTTGATTTTGTGGTTTCAAAACAAATATGTAATTCATTGTAAAGCTGTTTCAAAAAATATATCCAAATTTATTAATAATCAATAAAATAGTCATGTCTGTGTAAACATGCATACACACATATACATATCTATAAAGACTATATACAACATACTACTTGCCCTGATTTTAATACTCTAGAGGTGAAAAAAGCCATAAACAGATGGAAAACTAAATAATATAATCAAATATCAACATAAAACTACAACTGATGTTAAAAAGGCAATATGTATTATTGGCCAGTATAATATAGGAAAAGTGTGCTAAATTTCTAAGGAGGACGAAAACACTTTAAGCTAGTTATATTCAACTTAGAGGACTCTATGTAAAAGAAAGGACCTGAACTGAGCTATGATACTATTATAGGAACTGAATGAAAACAAAAGTCATCCCAAAGGTGGAAGAAATGTGAAAACATTATGTACAGTTATAGGAAGGGACAGAAAGGGAGCATAAGATCTATCAGCCCAACTGAACCCAATATATACATTTGAAAGAAAAACTAAGAATCTTTCATTGAGAGTTTATTAAGTTTGACTGATACATTCCCATTTAGTATGAATTAGCATCTACGGCTGTAGCTGGGGGGTGGGGGGCAGAAGGAATAGCAAGAGACAGTCAGGCAGTAAGACCATAGACAAGAGTGTAGACTCCTGAATGCCAGATTCAGGAAAGTGGACTTGTTCCTGTAGGCAACAGGGGACCACTGGAGACCTTCAACAGAGTGTGATAAAACAGAAGCAATGTTCTGAAGGCATGATAGATGACTTTCGATTTTTTAACTCAAAGAAACATGAACTTAAAAATTTAAAACTAGAGTTTATTAAAACTGTGAGACAGCAGCATATGATATACATAGAAGTGGCTTCAGGCAGAGTCACATATGGTTAACAATGGCTTTCCTCCAATGCTCCTGAACTTACATGGTGATGAAACTCCTAACTTCTGATTGTGATAGGAGGCATAATTCAATTTGTGGTAACTAATTTACATAAAGAGTGTGTATTTGCTGATGACACTGGGAAAGTGATCCAAGAATTAAGATTTTTGTTTTTTGTTTTTTTAATAAGGCTAATAGTGAGATGGGGAGATCTTATAATAAGAGAAAAATCCCTCAGGGTTTTTGTTCAAATTTGAGAGTTTGCGAAATTCCCAAGTTCAAAATTATGTAACTAATACACTAGTTTTTTAGGTTTGCTCATCTAATTGAAGAGTGGGAGAATCTTGCCTCATGGGAAGAAACTTAACTACACAAAAGGTGGCAGAGTACTTTTCTGTGTGTATGCTATACTTTAATTTTTTAAAGTGTAAAATTTAATAAGGCTTGTAAAACCTCTTTTCTTAATGCTTTTTCTCAGACATATACCTTGTCATAAAAACAAGATTCATCAAGCCATTCCTCTGACACAATATGCTCAATATACTTTTTATATTCTATAAGGGATTGTACCACTCTATTATTATAGATGCTTCAAATAATCCATTTCACTTTACAGCCAAAGTTTAAGCAATTTTTATAAAGCAAAGTTGCCTTTATGATTTATATAGAATTTCAGGACATGAATTTGTAACTTTCCCTCCCAGTTACCTTTATACCAGGGAGTATGTCCAATGTCCTGTCCACAGTTGATACCATCAATCTAGGAGGGAAGAGAGAGTAGTAACCTGACCACGTTGAGGAAAAATGAAGGGATCAAAGTGGGCCTTATAGTGACCTACCTGTGCTGTGTTGCTGCTTTCATGATTGAGTTCAGGTAGAAAAGAAAAAAACAAAATCTGGAAACAAGAGCTAAGCTGTCCAGAGAGATGTGAAGCTAGGATGAATGAAGGTCTGCCTGACAGCATACACAGTCACTTACTCAGTTAAAAGATTATTTAACTACTTTCTCTCTTATTTGTATGCTTTATTAATAATAGCTGGCTTTTAACCAGCACAAATTAATCTTTCTGGAAGAAAATAATCCAAAAATAAATATTTAAATATTTAAAATATTAAAGAATTTATAAATACCTAATTATACCTCAATTTAAAAATATATAAAAAAAGAATTTTTAGATTTCAATTATTTGAGCATCTCATGAACATTGATTGTTGACAAAGAAAAACTCACAGTTTCCCTTCCACTGCCCAAAGTACAGGAAGAATGATAGTGTGTGGTCAGGACTGAGGACCAATTTACTGACCATTAGTGCCAAGGGTGTGGTATATTTTCTTTGGGTGTCATGTCTTGGGATCTTCCTTCACAGTTATAAGGCTCTGGGCCTATTCATACATGAAAGAAGGCTCTGTCTTAATGTTTGAAGCTGCTCTTGTCTCCTCTCACGTCTCCCTTACTGTTCTCTTCTTAAGTTCTCCACTTTGCTCTCTCTGCCAAGCAATTTACACAGGTGTACTCCTTCTCAGCTGTCCTGGCTTGATCTGATATGACCGGTGGGCAACTCTAGACACTGAGGCAAACTCTGTTTCTCTGAAAATATCCATCCTTCCAAGCAGCGGGTGGAAAAGAATTAAAAAAGCCTGGAACAGATATCTAGATCAGCTCTGCTCCAGGAATTGGGACAAACTCTCTTATTCCTTAGTTCTTATTCTAAGTACACATCTCCTACTTGCCTGTTTTCTTTGATAGCTAATTGGACTTTACTTATTCAGTAGCAATAAGACCACTCAGTTGTGGACTTAGAGTACAGGGAACAAAGAGAGCCCTCCAGCCATTTTTAATTCGAGGCCCCAGGCCATCAGTAAACTTGGCTACAAAAAGTCTTCAGGGAGGCTAAATCTATTTTTATTTCTAAAGTGTTTTTGGGTGACAATGCCTCGGGGTAATAGAAGGTTTATTTCGCTAGGAGATCCTACAAGAACGCAAAGGTTTAGGTTGTTCCAGTCCCCTGTTAAATGCCATTTTATTCTCATCCCATTAAGAACAGTAGAGTGGGTCAAAAAAGTTTGCAAGTGAGTAAATTAGGTAATACAACAAATTAACTCATCTACATTGGTTTAGGAATTGGAGTTAGTAACTTTTTTTTTATTAGCAATAACAATTGCTTATAACAGTTTTCCGAGAGGTTCTTTTCTCTACTTCTTTCCTCTCATAGTCCAAAAAGCCAAAATGGATTAGAATTTTTTCCAAGATTCTGGCCTATGAAAACATTTAATCATACATTTCCATCTATACAAGTATTAATCATTATAATCCATAATCCAGGATGCTTACTATTCTTGATGCTGTTTTCTGTTGAAGAAATTGAAATTTGAAAAGTTAAGAGGAACTCCAGGGGACAGAAAGCAAGTTATCTCCAGGAATAGGACCCCAAACTCCAAGTCCTTTAATTTTCAGGGACTTATACTGAAGTACTCTTCTTCCCTTATTTTTATTAGCGTTAAGGAACAAGATATTTTATTAACCTTAACAACTTTGGAAGTGGATATGCTCTGTGACCCAATGACTAATTTGCTTAAAGAATAAAATTCTCCAGGTGTGCCTGGGTGGCTCAGCTGTTAAGCGTCTGCCTTTGGCTCAGGTCATGGTCCCAGGGTCCTGGGATGGAGCCCAGCATCAGGCTCCCTGCTCAGCGCGAAGCCTGCTTCTCCCTCTCCCACTCCCCCTGCTTGTGTTCCCTCTCTTGCTGTGTCTCTCTCTGTCAATAAATAAATAAAATCTTTAAAAAAAAAGAATAGGGGCACCTGGGTGGCTCAGTCAGTTAAGTGGCTGCATTCGGCTCGGGTCATGATCCCAGGGTCCTGGGATCGAGCCCCACATCAGGCTCCTTGCTCAGCGGGGAGTCTGCTTCTCACCTGCCTGCCATTCCCCCTGCTTGTGCTTGCTCTCTGTCTCTCTCTTGCTCTCACTCTCTCTGTGTCAAATAAATAAGTAAAATCTTAAAAAAAATAAAAAAATAAAAAATAAATAAAAAAAAGAATAAAATTCTCCTTCTTTAGTAAGTATACTATTTGCTACTGTGACTAAGACACAATAAATTCTACCATTGAAAACTCTGTTTGTAACAGCAATATGAGAAAAAAACCTCTGATTTAACATGCAGTTTAAACTAAAAGAATTCATAACCTAACTCTTAATTTTCCCAAATTGATATTGTGTCATGTAATTATCATTAAATAGAATAAAAAGTTGATAAAACACATATTTAGTACCTCAAACATGTTAGATGGTCTAGAAATTATAAATGTTGATACAGTCCCCATGTGATGTGCAAAGGTAGAAAAACAATTAAAATGTAGATAAATGGCTACATGCTCAGAGGAAGAAAACACACTAGCTTACTTTTATTTCTCCTGATGGGTGTGTCTCTTCCAGAGGAGCCCTCAACATTATTAGGTTTTGTGTACGAGACTAATGATTTGTTAAGGGGATCTCTGGGAAAATATGACTCAACCCCTTCCCTGTGCTCAAAGTTTTTTTCAATTTTCTCTCTTCATCTTTGTCTCCCCTACACGTTCCCCTCAACCTACCACAGAGGGCAACTGATTTTATCTTTTCTCATAATGAAATGAATACCATGAAATAAATCAACTTAATAAATTAGAGAAAGGAGGAGAAATGGGAGGGAAAGCAAAAAAACAACAAAAAAAAGTAAGAGAGATTTGAGAGAAAGAGGAAAAAGAAACTCCATTAGAAACAGTAAGTTAAGAAGTTTCTGACTCTTAGAAAATTAAGTTTAGTAAGAACTGGAGATAAACTATTAGTGTAATTTTTTATCCAACTCATGTGAGTATTACAGCTAGGCCCCAATTATTTGTAAGTAATAAAATTAATGTGAAAATATGTTTGAAAATCTTACTTTTAAGTAAATAATTTCATCTTATTGCATGGATTATTAGATTACTCAAATTTATTGGAAAAAAATCTAGAAAAATACATGTGGATGAGGAATAAACGTAAGTATTAAGTAAAATGCTTCAGGATTAGAATGAATAATTTGATGTAGGTGAACACTGGAGGTCTAAAGAGTAGCATACTGTTTATTTTTGATAAATAAAGCAGTGTGATCATTCACAAATTTCAGCATCCTGAGCTCCACCACTAATATATTTTCTGGGGGAAAAAAAACTGTATCTAATAAAAAAAAATCTGCAGAAAGTAAAAAAAAAAAAAAAAAAAATTAAAAATTGCAATGCCATAGCAAAATAAAAGAAACCAAATTTTTATAACCAGGAGAATGAGTGGCTGAAGAAGAATGATGGGGGCCCTTTTCACAAAGGATGGTAACATGCAAGGATCCCTTTTCACCAAAAAGAATGCAATGGAATCTTTTCTTTTTTTTTTTTTTAAGTAAGCTCTACACCCAGTGTGGGGCTGAATTCATGACCCTGAGATCCAGAGCCACACACTCTACTGACTGAGTCAGCCAGGTGCCCAGCAATGGAATCTTTTTAAGTAATATTTAATATCAAGATAAATTTCCCACGATTAAAATTATTGAACATTGAAAGAATTTTGATGAGAATGAATAATGCAAGTTTATAGAATCTATTTACAGAATCCTTTAAAGATAAGACCACATTATTCTATGTATAACGGAACTGTACAGTGGGCTTTATAACAGAGTTTAAGATTGTGGGTTCTGAACCCAAGATTATATAGACTTGAATTCTACCACCTTTCGACAATACTCTAAGCCTCGGCTATTTGATCTGTAAAATAATAAGGAATAATAATATACCACATAGGGTTGGTGTGAAACTTAAACAGTGAAATAAAAGGCCTTTTCCCAGTTGCTGATACACAATAAGCTCAACAAATGTTAACCATTATTATATGGTTGCTGGACATGACTTAATCTATACCTCAATCTACATAATACATTTCTAAAATAATCTGTATAAATGGAAACACAGATTCTCCCTGGCTTATAGTAAAATTTTATATTCTGTATTTATGATTATGCCCCAACTGGATGGCCTTTCCACTTGTGTTCTTAGTTTCTCCATATTTTTATACTATTTAGAACCATTTGGGGCGCCTGGGTGGCTCAGTTGTTAAGCGTCTGCCTTTGGCTCAGGTCATGATCCCAGGGTCCTGGGATCGAGCCCCGCATCGGGCTCCCTGCTCCGCAGGAAGCCTGTTTCTCCCTCTCCCACTCCCCCTGCTTGTGTTCCCTCTCTCGCTGTGTCTCTCTCTCTGTCAAATAAATAAATAAAATCTTTAAAAAAAAAAAAAAAAGAACCATTTACTCACCCAAATAGTTAAAAATTAAATGGGCTAGAATGATATTCAAATTAAGACAGAAAAATACGCCTACAAAGTTTAAAAATACTCTTACATTCAAATAAACATCTATGATTTTTTAATTTGCACTATCCAAAGTGGAATATCATTGTACACAACTCCTTAAGGTTCAATAATTTAACATTTCCTGATCATTTCTCATGTGGCAGGCAAGTCGCCTTCAAACTTCATGATCCCCTGTGCATTCTCAACATTTAATAACTTAAACAAGACTATCTTTATGTATGAACTAACTAAGAGTAAATTGTACACCATTAATATGTTCTTACTGGCTTTTTCATAAATGGTTTCCTGGCCCGGTGTGTGTGTGTGTGTGTGTGTGTGTGTGCACGTGTATCTATGTCTGCATATTCAATATTCTCTAATGAATACTAATAGTCTGAACTGACAGTAGAGATGTTTATTGCAGCTTTATTTACAATAGTAAAAAATTTTAGAAAGCAATAGTAAAAAATTTAAACAACGTATATTATCAACACTGGAAATATGGTTAAATAAATTATATTATTATTTCCAAAGTAATTATATGTCATGATATTGTTTTAATATAATGTAGTAAAGTACTGAAGTAAAAGATATTAGTGTATCCACAGATATGTTAAAATGCATTTTAAAAAACTGAAAGGAAATATTCAAAATGTTAACAGTATTTGCCTCTTGGAGATGGAATCATTAAAAAAATTTATTGTTTGTTTTTATGAATAACTATTTACATACAGACTACCAATGGAAAAATAATTGTAATGTTTACTAACCACAGGCAAAATTTACAAAATATAAATAAATAATTAAGGACTTCTGAATTGAGTGTAGTTGAGTATACTAATAAAAACCTTATGGAGAGGAGCGCCTGGGTGTCTCTCTCTCTCTCGAATGAATAAATAAAATCTTTAAACATAAAAAAAAATTTTAAAAGCCTTATGAATGAATGACTATAAGGACCTAAAATAACTTTCAAATTAAAATACTACAAAATTAAAATTTCAGAATGAGCATCAAGTTAAAAATCAGTTAAGTTTCCTATACCACACCCCTAAGAGGTAACTTTTGAGGAACAAGTAAAAAGAAAAGGAATTCCAAGTGGAGAAAAGAGAGGACAAAAAAGAGACTAAACACAAAGGAAAGTAAGCCAGATCTTTAAAGCAGTAGATGTCAGTTTGCTCTTTTTTTTCCTGCCTCTATACTACTCATAAGCACAACATATTCCCATCACCTCTCTCATTATTGAGAATGATTCTTGGAGCGGATGGTCTTAATCCTGGGGAAACATGTATGTAAGGTTTCAAAAAGTATCCCAGATCAAGGCTGAAGTTATGACAAGTTCTCCAAACTGGAGTGATAAGCTCTACCGCTCCAAATTTAGTAAAGATTTTGTCTAGGGAATTTACGGATTGAGGTAGAGTCCATATAAGAAGAGTTATAAGAAACTAATTTGTTTCAATGATGTCTTATCTTTTCAGAATAGATATCAATCAAGGAGAGTCTCTGATCCCTAACCTAGGATAGGACCAGGCCCCAGGTATGTACTTCTACCATTACAACACACATCATTCTTGCTCCTCCTACTCAATATCAGTGATCAATTAGATTTTAGGCTGTAGGAGGTAAAGAGTAAAGGCAGTAAAAATGTTACCTATGCAGATAACAGTGGGGAGAGCCTTCAGGCAATGAAAGCCAAGTGCAAAGACCTTGAGGTTGAAGACTACTTGGATGTTCAAGGGTAAAAAAAGAATTAAGTGTGGCTGCAGTGGAGAGATTAAGGAGAAGGGAAAGATGAGATCAGAGAGGTGATGCAGAGCCAGATCATGTACGGTCTCCAGCTTGTAGTAAGAACTTGGGTTTTTACTTTTATGAGGTAGGAAGCTGTGGAGGGAGTTAAAAAAGGGAGGATTTAATTTGACTTAGTTGTAGCAAGAACATGCAGGCATCTGTGTTGAGAATGGACTCCAAGGGAATAAGGTCAGGAGCAAAAAAACAGTGTGGGAAACTACTGCAATAGTCCATGTAATACTTTATAGTAGTTTGGACAGAACAGCGACAGCACGGATGGTGCAAGTAGCAGAATTTCAGACATATACTGAAGGCAGACCACACAAGAGTTTAGTTTTGAAGATGTGAAGTCTGATATGCCTATTAGGCATCCAAGTTAAGAAATGTTAAGTAGGCAGTTACATATACTCTTTCCTAAAGTGCAGGGAAAAGATCCAGAGTAGATAATCAAATGTGGGGGTCATCAGCCTAAGGACAGTTTCAATTTTGAAAGCCTAGGTGACTGGATAAAATCACCAAGGGGGTGAGTTTAAACACAGGAAAAAAAAAAAAGACATCCTAAGATTTGGGCCTGAGACATTATAACGCTGAGGTGACACAGAGACAAGGAAAAGACCAGAAAGGAACAGAAAAGGAACAGCTAGAACTGAAGGAAGAAAGCGACACAACTGCAGGTGCCTGCAAACCAGGAGGGAAAGAAGAAAAAGAAGGTATTTCAAGGCACAGAGAGTCATCAATTAAGACACATGCTGCTGATAAATGAAGTAAGATAAAGATTGGTAAATGCTCATTGAATTGAGCGATGTGGGGGTCACACATAATTCTGAAGAGACATTTTAGCAGAGGGAAAGGGACAAACACTTGACTGGAGCTGGTTCAAGAGAGAACAGGAGAGATGAACTTTGAGATAACTTAAGTCTTTCAAGGAATACTGCTGGAAAAAGAAAGAAAGAGAAGGAAGGGAAGAAAAGGAACATAGTGAGGTCAATACATGTTTTTTGTTGTGTGTTTTGTTCTTTTCCCAGGATCAGAGACATACCAGCCTATTTATACGTGGTGAGGAAAAAATGATGCTATAGATGAAAGGGGAACCATCTCCTTCTGTGGGCAAGTTTATAACAACAAAAAGTTGGAGGAGGAGACCTTAATGAGCATCAGATTAGACTGTAAATCCACACCATATATGCTCATGCTGGAGGACAATGAGGAGCAGGAGGAGAGCCAGCACTCTATGGATTGTCATGAAAATAAATCCACGGCATATTACTTGAAAAATGGTACGTTAAAGAACAGTAAGGATAGTGTAAGTTCATAAATATTAAAATTATAATATGCTTAGACTTGTGGTATGTGTGTATGTACACTCACACAGAATATCTAATGCAGGCAAATCTGGAATGACTACTCTGATGATTACCCCTGGGGAGGGGATGAAATGAGTTGGGTTGAGTGGAAGACTATTCGAATCTGTTAGACTAGCACTATCAGGACTTCTAGAATATTATTTCAATATCTTATAATAATGTATTCTTGTAATGTTTGTATATTTAACAAAGAAAATAACTTAAAAATATTCTGTTCTTCTAGAGAAACTCTCTGATACATTCAAATATTAAGAGTGGTTGCTTTTGGGGCAAGGGCTTCAGGTAGGAGTGCAGAAGACTATTTTTTTGCTTCATACACTTCTGTATTATTTGAAAGTTTATCACGATATTTAAGTATTCAGTTGTTTGAAATGATGCAGAATCTGTAAAAGTTCTCAGGTAGGTTATAAAAGAGATGATTGCTCTCTGTAGAGGTTGCTAAGGAAAAATCAACCAAAAAACAGAATTAAGGCTGAAACATTTTATCTCAAATTTTTAGTTAAGCAACTAAAAAAAATTTCTTAGAACACAAGATTGAAAAATGAAATAGCAAAGGAAACATTGCCTTTTTCTTCCTCTTTACTTGCTGAGAGTAGAAAGACAAAAAGAAGTATTAGCACATAAGAGAAAAAAAGGGTTATGAGGCTTATTACCAAGCAATTTTAAAGACATATTTGAATATAAATTGCCATAGGTGGGGGACGTTTAAGCAAAAATTAAGAGAGAGAAATGTTTGAGGTAAATATACAAGTGAAAAACATGAAAAAAATTAAAGTTACTAATAATATCCAATTTTTCAAGTCATTTTAGCAATGGAGCCTCGTTTAGAAGCAAAAGCATAATGGGCAAATCCCACCATACAAAACAAAAAGGTGAAGCTGCTCCCTTGGAAATGGAGAGAACAGGCACTACCCTTTCACTTGATATCATCCACATCCTGAGGGCAACTCGAGGAATACAGAATACAGAGTGAAAACCACTGTTCCAAAGCATTATTTAAAAATACGTGTTTAGGGGTGCCTGAGTGGTTCAGTTGGTTGAGCATCCCACTCTTGATTTTGGCTCAGGTCATGATCTCATGGTTGTGGAATCGAACCCCACATGGAGCTCTGAGCTCAGTGGGAAGTCTGCTTGTCTCCCTCTCCCGCTGCCCCTCCTCCCCCACTCTCTTGCTCTCTCAATAAATCTTTAAAAATATATGTGTTTAAAGTTTACTTAATAGTTACTTACTATTACTACTAACATAAAAATGTTAATTATAGATACTGGATTTTCATGGTCCTTTTTTAGGACAAGAGTAAGTTAAATAGAAAGAACAACACAGACTGCGCTATTTAACCACTCTAAGCTGTCTCAACTATTACAAGGGAATAAAATCAATCTTGTAAGATTGACCTATAGAGAAACTAAATTATTTCTATAAATAACTTGGTACACTACACAAAACATAAAGAATTCAATAAAAGTGTTTATTTTTTAATTACTAGCCATAATTATTGTTGCTGAGTCAGTCAGCGTACCTAAATAGCTGGGTGAGCCTTCTTGAGAGGTTCCTAAAACAACTGTAAAGTAAAATGACTACTTAAAAGAAACACACATAATAGAGAAAAATCCTTGGAAATTATTGATCCTGAAGACCTCATTTGCATACCCATTTGTGTTTGTGCAAACTGGCCAATAAAAAAATGCACAAATTCTATAATGAAAGACTGCTTTAGGTCATAAACTAGAATCGTAATTGATGAAAAATTTCTCATAATAGAAGGCTGAGTAATTCCATTTCCCAAGTCCTTTCTGGTTTGAGGGCTACAGTCAGGGTATGTTTTATAGTAGATATCAAAATGCCAATTTATAAAAGCAATATCCTGTAGAGTAAATTTGCATCTATATTTTAAATATTTCAGCTTTAATGGCCATAAAGAAAAGTCATAAAATTTCAAATATTACCAGATTGAATTATATTTCATTTTTAATTTTGAAGAACCATATAAAAGGGAATAATAAAGAAATGTTGAAATTTGAAAAAAATTTGAATTCTATATATTTTTAGAAGTTCATACATATAAATTTACATTTTTATGACAGAATAAAAGCATACTTTTTGATATGATATACTTTCGGCTGTGTGAACATCTTCCTGATTCCTCAGGACTTTCTGTGTGTCCATGTTCAGTGCCTGAAGCTGCTGGATGAGCTCTGCTTGCTGCGCCGTGTGTGCACTGTTCTGCTTGTAAAGGTTCTGCAGCTCCTGCAGCTCCTTCCTGTGTAAAGCAAGCAATAAATACAGAGAGGCAGGAATAAAGATCATCTCAGCTAAATAACTGTGTTCATCGAAGGTTATAGATCGTCTTCCAGTTTTTTCATCTATTGTTTTTTACTGCAGGCAAACATATTAATAAAAGAAATAACATATAAAGTATTTAATATTTATCACATACACCTAGAAAGTATTGATAGAACGACTATGACTTTCAAAGCCAACTACTTAATTTTTTTTATAGCTTGATAGTAATAAAAACCTTGGATATACAGACATTGTACCACCTTCTTATTGAAAGTAAGTTACACTTCAGATCCAAGAACTGAGAAGTACTGACGCCAACAATAGTTATCAGTTTTGAATAGTAGGTAAGTCAACCTTTCACTGTGTACTATACAAAACTTTATTTTTTAAAAAGATTTTATTTATTTATTTGAGAGAGAGAGAGAGACAGCGAGAGAGGGAACACAAGCAGGGGGAGTGGGAGAGGGAGAAGCAGGCTTCCTGCCGAGCAGGGAGCCCGATGCGAGGCTCAATCCCAGTACCCTGGGATCATGACCTGAGCCAAAGGCAGACGCTTAAGGACTGAGCCACCCAGGTGCCCCTATACAGAACTTTAAATGTATTAAAAGGAATCCCAAAAGACAAGTTAAGTTTCAAACCAAAGTTCCTTAAAGCACCATTGGTTTGCAACCTCAGGGGTCTGGGCTGGGATTCTTGTGACTCTTCTAATGCAGATTGAAGAAAAGATGAAGGGGAAAAAAAGCCAGAAGGAAGGAGAGCAACACAAGGTGAACACCAGTCCTTCTAACCCACCCAGAGTGCAAGTGGTAAGGAGGAGGACAAATGAACTGGGGGTTTTAGTAATGATGGCATTAAGGGTCTGGGAGAACCATCCTTCTGGAATACAGGTTTCCAGAGTTCTGTGGTAGTGAATCCTGTGTGATACACATCATATAAAACTGGAGCATATTTTGTATGTTCAATTGGAAGAGAAAACTATTTACAGAGATACATTTCACAGAAATACACTTTATAATATGTATTCTGGAGACTGTATTTTTTAATGGAACTTTTTAAACTTACAACTTCAAACTGATAATTCATTCTCATAAGATAAGTCTTAAAAGAAGGAACAAAAGAGATATGCAAACGGTTGTTGAAGATGGATGAAGATTAATATGGGAAAAATGCTCTGCTTTTTAGAGGTTTAGAATATTGTTTTCCAAATACAACAACCACCCCTGCACCCATACAGATACCCGAACATACACCACCTGTTTCAGTCCTTTCTGACCACTATAACAAATTATCATACCCTGGGTAGTTTTACAAACAACAAAAATTTGTTTCACATAGTTCTGGAGTCTGGAAGTCAGAGATCAGAGTGCCAAGTAAGGGCCCTTTTCTTAGTAGTAGACTTCCTGTTATATCTTCACATGGTAGACAGACATTAGAGAGCTCTGGGAGGTCTCTTTTATAAGAACACTAATCCATGAGGGCTCTATCCTCATCACCTAAACATCTCCCAAAGGCCCCCTTCCTAACACCATTACATTATGTATTAGGATTTCAACATATTAATTTTGGGTGGATACAAATATTCAGAGTATAGCATCATTTTCTGTAACTATTTGAAAAAAACAAAACTTGCAGTAAATAACAGCCCAAAAATGGGAGAGGAGAAAGAAGAAAATCAATAATGGCATAATGCCTGCAACAGTATGTAATGCTCACAAGAGAAGGGGAGAAGAGACCCATAGTAATAATGCTTGCTGAGTACTGCCATTTTTCAAGAATAACATTGGTAAAAACTATGGAAGAAGATAGGCTAAAATTCTATCAGAGTATATAGTCAAAATATATGTTAGCCAGGAGACCTAAGTAAATGTTGCATTTACAACAGGGACATGAGGAGGATAAAAAATACCATTTTTCGGTGCAATGTGAAACAAAGCAAATTTA
This sequence comes from Halichoerus grypus, assembly GCF_964656455.1. NCBI lineage: Eukaryota > Metazoa > Chordata > Mammalia > Carnivora > Phocidae > Halichoerus > Halichoerus grypus. The sequence continues at coordinate 43,766,667 of NC_135725.1, read as the reverse complement.
CTTCTCCTCCAATGCTAGAAGACATTTGTTATTTCTTAAAGGGAAGATCAGTATTTGTCTTGCATTTAAGGGTCATGTGGAACAAAATATATTTGTCTTGCATTTAAGGGTCATGTGGAACAAAATAAAGAACAAAAGTATCTTTAGTCAGAAAAAAAACATACTCAAGGGGCGCCTGCATGGCTCAGTCGGTTAAGCATCTGCCTTTCAGCTCAGTCATGATCTCAGGGTCCTAGGATCAAGCCCCGCCTTGGGCTCCCTGCTAGTGGGGAGCCTGCTTCTCCCTCTGCCTCTCCCTCCACCCTGCTCATGCTCTCTCTAGCTCTCTCTCCCTCATACAATTGAATAAAATATTTAAAAAGAAAAGGAAAAAACATAAGAGTAGGGAAATGCTCATACTATGAGGCACCTGAGGATTAAAAATCAACCAAGGGAACAGCATATCCCTGCCTCCCATGTCATGCTATGTCCTGGGCATACTCCTAGTAAGTGGAGTGGAGCATCATCTTACACTATCGAGGTAAGTTTCTTCCTCTGTGTCTCCCCACACCACCTTCTGAAAAGTAGATGAGATCAATGTACACCAATGTTGCAAAAATGAAATGTGGAACTTGACTGGTATCAAAGTAAGCAACAAACAAAGCTTATAAAAGGCATAGCTCTGGACCACTAGTGAACACTGAATTTGTCTAGATCTTTCCTTATTTGAAAATGAGTAAAGAAAAACAAACTGGACTTATTAAAAGGGGAGTAGTAAGAATTAAGAAAAAAGAAATTTTATTGTACATACAAGGAAAAGTATACCTTGAGAAGTTACTGAAGGAATTAGAAGGAAGGTCTAGAAAAAGTATGAAAAAGAAACCATCACACCTCTCTGAATTATCAGTAGAAAGACAAGATGTGAAGATGATCTTAATAAAGTCTCTGTGAAGGCAGGGACTTTTTTTGTTCACTGCTATTAACAGCACACCTAAGACAGTTCCTGTCCCTTATTGTATCTGTTAGTGTATTAGACACATCTTACGCATATGTGCAGATGCAGCCTACACCTGCCTCTTAAAATCTCATTCCCTTGCTCTGTCTCAGCTTATTAACTACCACGTCCACCTATGAAATTTATACAGCTCATCTGTCTCCCTTGCTTGCAGTCAACCAGCTGCATTCCTAGCATGTTTGTGCCATTTCCGGGTTAGGATAAATGCTACAACACAGGCATGGTATAAGCAACTTCTACCAATGAAAGACAAAACACAAGAAGAAGCCAGATAAGTAACTTTTTCTCTTTTTCCATCTGACGGATTGCTCTAGAGCACAGTTTCTCTCCCACAGCCTGTCAGGAATCAACCTGAGTAGCAAATTCAGTGTACCTGCTGTCTCTTCACGGCTCACCACGAAGCAGTAGCCAGCACCATGATGCATTTCCTTGAACTACTTTTTATTCTTGCCTGCCTCATTCTTCTTCTCTTACTCACCTTCCCCTGGAATTAAATCTCCCAAGTAAGTAATCAGAACTTTATCCTTCCCTCAGGCTCTGTTTTCTAGGATATATGGCATAAGACAGTTATTAAATGGATGAAATGAAAAGCATAACATAAAGAATGTTAAAAAGAAAGATGCCATGATAGTATCAAAATGCATAATGAGAGCAATTATGAGGCAAATGAAAGCTATGGAAAATAAAATTGGTAGGTTCAAACTTGAGAAGTTCCTGTAGGCACAGATGAAAAGGAGTAAAGGAAAGTGTGGCTTGAACTGAGACAGTGCTGAGAACCAACAACATTTTCTCCTATTTCAAGAAGAATGTTAAATTCTGTTAAAAATACTGGATTCCTGAAAAATAAATCTGGTGATCTTTCAGTTACAGTGATGCTATCTAAGGGACTGAGTAGGCCATGGGATAAATTAGGCAGCTTCTCTAGGTTATTCTGCAGTTTAAAAAAATCTTGATAATTTACAAAAACAAAGATTTACTGCTTGTCCACATTACAGGTGGCTTCCCGCTATTCTAAGACCCGCACTGCAGCAGCAGACTGCGTTAGAAATATGCCACTCTGGTGGCAGAGGGTGAAAAGCAAAGGCAAATCAAGGAATGACTTTTAAAACATTAGGACATGGCATATGTTACTTTCACTCTTGTCCCACAGGTTAAAATAAATCACATGGCTAAATCTGATACCAATGGGGGAGAAAGCATTCACTAGCAACAGGAAGGCCCTGATAAAAATGGGCCCCTGAGATGAATCAAAATAGAGTACAGGAATGAACACATCAAAAGTAAAAAGTTTAGTGATGAGCACTGAAGCAAAATATAGGACTAATCCTAAATGTCTTTGGTCACTGTGGTTATAAATGTTATACGCTGTGAGATGCAAAATCAGGGGGAGTTAAAATGGTTGAATGTATATTCTGTTTTCCAAAGATTACACAGCAGGATGTCAAAACAAAATAAAGATAAAATGTAGTTTTAAAAAAAATATGACATTGACCTCCAAAGTTTTTCATGTCATTTTGTTCCTAGCTTTAGAGAGAGAGAGAGAGTTAGTGGTTTTTACAGAGAAAAGATTTAATAATTCCCTCAATTTCACATCAGTGTCTTATTGTTCCATCATATCACCAAAAACTAAAGTCTACTTATTAAGAGAACACGTTCAATATAGTCCCTTTCATCTAAAAACTTCTGTCCACCTAATCTTCAACCTGTAAATATAAAATGAGAAAAATCTAGGATGATTCTCACAAAATTTTAATGGTTGTTACTTCTCCAGAGTTGTATTTATGTGTAATACTTTTCCTCTATCTTCTTTATGCTTTGCTGTACTGCATGCCTTTTAAAAATAATTCATATGTATCAGTAGAGCAAATAATTATGTACTTATTTTGTTTGTTATCATAAAAATGTAAACAAAAATAAAAAACAGCAATATTAATTTCATAAGAATTCGAATCCAAGGCAAAAAAATTACACATAAAAAAGTAAAATTCATAGTAAAAACAAAAGAACTGTGAACACTACCCATGAAATCATAGCACACCAAACAAGTACAGCGAAAAACTATAAGCAATAAAAGGAAAATCAGTGGGAAACTATATGGGAAGGAAATATTCCATTTAAAATAGGACTAAAAACATGAAATTAGCTAGGATAAATTTAACAACAAATGTCAAAACCCTTTAGAAACTTAAAACATCTTCTAAGGATACAAAGGTATTGAAAGAAATGGAATGGCATACCATCCTCTGGGACAGGAAGATCGGCATCATTAAGATGTCAATTCTTCTCAGGCTTACTTGTAAATTTGATGCTCTCACTAGATACCAAACAAGAAATAAGCAAGTTCACTCTAAACTTTTTGCGAAAAAATTTAATAAACAATAAATGCCAAGAAAGCTCTAAAAAGAGCAGTAATGGAGAATGCACCATATATTCTCCAATGTTCACCATCTCTACCCTATTCTCTAGTACTCTAGTCTAAGAGGCCGACCTCTACAGACTGCATTACACTGGTCCCTTGTCCTCTGCCTCTGACTGAATTTGATTAGTTGGAGTACTGCCTGGTGATTAAAGAGGGTCAATGAGAAAAAAAGGTCAAGGTATTTCTTTTCCTGATTCCCTCTCCGCTGAACCACACAGTTGGCAGTGTCAATGTTCCTGTGTCTAAAGATACTTCTCCTAATAGGCAGCCTCTCTCCCAGGACAGATTTTTTTTTTTTTTACAGAGATCTGGCAATAGCTTCTCTCCTTGCTCCTTCTAGTCTGGGGGCGGTAACAGATTCCTGTTGTTGATAATCTAAATCTCAATATCTATTTGGAGAGAATTAACATCTTCATCATACTGAGCCTTCTAAACCATGAACTTTGTATACCCCTACACATATTAGACCTTTTATTTCTTTCAATAATGTTTTCCAGTTCTCTGCATAGAGATAATACACATCTTTCATAATACATACTCTTCAGATTTTTACTCATATTGTAAACTGTATTATTTCCATATATTAAGTCCATTTCCTCATTTTTTGCTGGCATAAAAAGTGTAACTGAATTTTATTCACTAACATTGTATCTACCAAGTGTGCTAAGCCCACTTATTAATTTGAACAATGTTTCTACAAGTTGAGGTTTCTTTGTGAATTAATCATATTATAGGCAAATAATCAGGTCTTTTCCTTTCAATTCCAGTCCTTAGGTCTTTAATTTTTAATCTTGCCTTACTACATACTTGGTATTTCTGACTATGTGCTAGACATTAGTTTGCAAAACTGTGGATATAATTTGAGGACAGAATTATTACATCATCTAACAGAAATAATTTACAATTGCTTCTGCTATGTCCCTGGGAATACTAGCAATCCAGATAATTAAACCAATTTCAGGATTCCGACTTTGATGATATTTCTAACCCAGATTATGACTGTACTGTCCTGACTTATTTTTTATTTTTTGTAGGAGATTTGCAAGTAATTTCTAAGAAAAATTCCCAACTCATTAGCAATAGCCCACGTCCATGTAATTTGGCCCACCCTCCATGTAGCCATTTAGCCCACCCTCCATGTAATCATAGAATCGTTAACTATTCAGGCAAAAATTTTAGTTAGGAAACTTAACTGGCTAGTGCTTTTATGCAAGTATGCAAGTTCTAAGTATATACTCAGATGTTCTATATGCATTATAGACATTACCTTATTATATATGTGCTTGTATACTTATACTCTGACTCAGAGTAAAAATCATTTGAGGTAGTTCAGAACAATGTTGCGTATCACAGTGGGTGATATGAATATTCAATAAGTATACAAATGACCATGAATTCCAAAGAAATAAACCCATAAAGAAATAAACCTACGTCAACTCTGTCATACACCAATAAGGAAAAGTGTAACCAAATAAGAAAGTGCCTAGAATACTTTTCCCATGATTATGGCTTTGTGTATCTTTTGTACAATATGTAGATTCAATAAAATGATACTGGTACATCATAATCAACAACACCCCCCTCCAAGAAATAAAACTGATAAAGGAAAGGAAACATATAATAATAAACCCTTAATCAGACAACTCAGGAGAAACACTGTAGATACCTCAACTATCACCCTATAATGAGGGTTTGAGTCATGTTCCTCTGCTCCATAGTTCCAACTCTGCACTATTTCCTCCTCCTCTATGAGTCCTTATAATCAAGCTCTTAAAATTACACGTGGTCCATCATTTTACTATTGTGTAAGCAAATGTCCATCTGTGGATATTATTGCCTTATTTACTGTAGGTTATAGCTCTTGTAATATACTAAATTCAAGTACACAAAGGGGAAAAATATAGTAGAAAACATAATTATCCAAATGCCATGCACTTAACACTGCAATGCATCCTAGAATAATCCCATGTTCCATCCAAATCATACCCTAAAAGAGATAGGTCATCGTTGGAATATTTTGTGCAGTTACAGGTGCTATATTTTAAGAAAAATATTGATGATATGGAATGCATTCAGAAATGCAACCAAAACTAGTATAAAATCTATTAAATATATACATGAAAAATTATGAGAAATAAGAGTAGTTATTTAATGAAAAGATAAAGTTATGGGTAAAGTTATTATTTGAAGATTATTTGAAAATAATCTTCTATTATTTGAAGATCTATGCTATAGAATAGAGATTAGATTGTTTCTGAGAGTCTCTAGATAAGGATTCAAGATAAATGGGTGGAAATTATAAAAAAGCAAATTTCAACTCAATATATGACAATGTTCAAATTTAAACGATATAAAGTGAAAAGAACAGCCTTGAAAAGTACCTCAACTTATAAACCAAAAGTATCAAGCAAACACTAAAAGGCGTATTATCTTACTGAGAAGAAGACAGGAATAAATGATAATTTTAAGATTTCTTATAAATGTATGATTCTATACTATTTAAAATTACTTTTCTGACTTTATCCAATTTTAGGCTTAAAAAATAATCATACCATGAATAGATAAGCCAACCAGTCTATCATCCTTAATTTTATACTCTTCCTCAACCCTATGATAAGATGATTTTTAAATTGTGATACAGTGAAGTTTTGCTTAGGTAATAAATTAATATATATACATTAACTGCTAACCAAAAATCCTGCCCTGACATATCTACAGCTCTTGCAATGTACTAAATATATGTAAAGACATATAAATATGTACTGAATATAGACATATACAAAAATACATACATATCAAGTTTTAACCACACAAATATTATTACTGAATATAATACAAATACATAGAATTTATATATATTACATATATAAATATCTCACATTTGTGTGTGTATATAAACACATGATAGTACAACCAGAGAATGAAATTGTGCTTATAGAAGTATATGATAAATTTTGATTGTATTATTTACTTTAACTAGTTTAAGTAAAAAATGCACATACATACATACATATGTGTATCTGTATGTATGTGTATATAGATAACATATGTATATATGCATGCATATACATTTATATATTTATGATTTATTCTAATACCATTTTCTGATAAAAGTAACTGAAATAAGTTAATAGGTAGTATAAATTATTTCAAAACACTTAAAAACAATTTTTTCAAGCAATTCTACTTTGTGAGTAGTGCTACAAATTAACCATTTTGGTATAGAAAGAATATCTCACAAACTAAACTATTTAGAACATAATAAAATAAAAAGTCAAAACTGGATTTCTCATACATTGCCTATTAGAAGAATAATGAATATTATATAACACCTGGCTGGGAATTTTTTAGAAGGAAACAATGAGTGAATGCACTGTCCTTGTTAAAAATGGAGACAACACTACTCTTTCAGAATGCTCTTCCCAATCCTGTGAAACCCCTGATTCTCTTAGTTAACTATTCTCAGTTTGGTATACATAATTCCAGATAGTTTCAATACACAAACATATGTCCTCATAGAAGACATACTGTTGTCATTTTAGAGTGCTAATAATAAACATATATGTTGCCATTCTGAATAACTAATGACTTTACTATAATGTTAAATTTAAAAAATTAATATACTTGCCTGACAAGGGTAATATCCATATCCTTTTGTTTAAGTTCAGTCTGTTTATTATCCAATTGTAATGATAGAGCGTTATATTTACTCTGTGATACTTCAATTTCTTTCCTTGCTTCAATTAAACTGTCTTCAAAGGCCTAAAATCAAAGGACATATATCACAATCAAATATAATAAGTATCAAATAAATAAATATAAATGAATTATATTTAACGAATCTACAAAATGAGAGTAAAAAATTGGTAGTGTTTTTAATTTTTTGTTTTCACTTAAATAAAAAAACTTTAGTACAAACAGTAACTTTAATACCAGCCACAGTTTACTTTTTTCAGAAAATTAAAAAGTATCATAGCTTCCTGGTACAAAAGAATTTGAAGCAATTAAATGTGAAAATCTATGTAAAAATGTACTTATTGAAATTACAATATAGAAATTATTGTACAATGAAAAACCTATTAATTACATCTATAAAAAATGAGTTCATTTACTTAAATAGTAGTTGGGACAAACAGCAGATATTTCATCATTTCCTCTATTTTAAATGTATACACATAGCTACACTAGGGGGAAAAGGGACAATACTGCAAAAATATCAACATAATTTTATAATATTTGAGATTCAGATAATGCTCAGTTCCCCCAATTGTAATGAAATTTTTCCTCAAGTTTTTTCAAAGTTGGGTTTTTCCTCCAGATAATTCTGTTTTTTTATTCGTTTTAAAACTATTTCAAAATTAATGTTATTTTCTAAAGCTATATTTTCTCCAAAATGTATTATAAAACTAATTTTGATTATTTTCATAAAGTATGAAATAAATATACTATCTAAAAATAGAGTATACCCACATAAATGCTATACATTCATTATTCGCAGAAATGAGCAGTAGGTTTTACATCAAGCACTACTCTAGTCTAGCCACGATTTCATACTTCATATATTACCCTATGTAATATAGAGTAATATTTTGAAGATAAAAATATTGGCTTCCAGCTAAGAAAGCACACCAAGTACTTCTTAAATTTCCATTTCTTACACAGAGCAATGACAGGAAGAGAGAGAAGGAGGGCGCCTGAGTGGCTTAGTTGGTTAAGCAACTGACTCTTCATTTCAGCTCAGCTCATGATCTCAGGTTCATTGGATCCAGCCCCACATCCAACTCTGCACTCAGGGGAGAGTCTGCTTGAGATTCTCTCCTTCTCCCTGTCCCTTTGCCCCTCCCCCCCACTCATGCATGCACACTCGCGTGCTCTCTCTCTCTCTCTCAAATAAATAAATAAATCTTTAAAAAAAAAAGGAAAGAAAGAGAAGGGGAAAAAAAAGAGTACTGGCATGGATATGAAAAGCTGAAACCCTTGCAAACTGTTGGGGACTATAAATGATGTAACCCGTATGGAAGGGTGGTTAACTGCTCAAAACATTAAAAATGTAACTACTAGGGGCACCTGAGTGGCTCAGTCCTCAGTCGATTAGCCGTCTGATTTCGGCTCAGGTCATGATCTCAGGGTCCTGGGATCGACCCCCTTGTCAGGCCATACACTCAGCGGGGAGTCTGCTTGTCCCTCTCCCATGCCCCTCCCCCCTATTGTGCTCTCTCTCTCAAATAAATAAATAAGATCTTTAAAGAAATTTTAAAAATAAAAATAAATAAATGTAACTACCATATAATCCAGCAATCTCACTTAGAGCAGAGTCTTGAAGAGATATTTGCACAACCATGTTCATACCAGCACTGTTCATAATAGCCTAGAGGTAGAACCACCCATATGTTGGATGAATAGATTAAAAATGGGGCCTATACATAAAACAGAAAACAATGAAGCTTTAAAAAGAAAGAAATCCTGTCACATGCTACAACATGGATGAACCTTGAGGACACTATGCTAAATTAAATAAACCAGTCACTAAAGGACAATTACTATATGATTCCACTTATATGAGGCATCTAAAGTAGTCAAATTCATGGCTACACAAAACTAGAATGGTAGTTACCAAGGGCTAGGTAAAAAGGGAGTAAGGAATTAATTAAAGAGCAGAGACATGCAGTTTCTACAAGTCAAAAAAGTCCTAGTATACCTTTCACAGCATGTATATTTACTTAATATTAATGAACTATACATGTAAAAATTTTTATAGTGGTAAATTTTATGTTATGTGGTTTTTACCACAATTTTTTTTAAAAAGGAAGGAAATTTTGGGGTGCCTGGGTAGCATCTGACACTTGATTTTGGCTCAGGTCATGATCTCAGGGTTGTGAGATTGAGCCCTGCGTCAGGCTCCATGATGCGCTTGGAGCCTGCTTAAGATTCTCTCTCACCCTCTTCCTCTAGCCCTACCCCCCACTTGTGTGCTCTCTCTCTCCAAAAATAAAATACATAAATAAATAAAAAGGAAGGAAATTTTGACATATGCAACACATGGATGGAACTTGAGATCACTGGGTAAAGCAAAATAAGCCAGCTTCAAAAACTAAAAATACTGTATGATTCCTTTTGTATGAGATATCTAGAGTAATCAAACTCATAAAAACAGAAAGAATGGTAGATGCCAGGGAGGGAAAATGAGAGACTTGTTTAATGAGTACAGATTCACGTATGAAAAATGAAAAAGTTCTGGATACTGGCTGCATGGTAATGTGACTATACTTAACACTACTGAACTGTATACTTAAAAATGGTGAAGACTGGGATGGCTAGGGGGCTCAGTCGGTTAAGCATCTGCCTTCGGCTCAGGTCATGATCCCAGGGTCCTGGGATCAGGTTCATCATCGGACTTCTTGCTCACCAGGGAGCCTGCTTCTCCCTCTGCCTGTCGCTCCCCCTGCTTGTGCGTGCTCTCTCTCTGACAAATAAATAAATAAAATATTTTTTTAAAAATCGTAAAGACTGTAAATCTTATGTGTACTTTACCACAGTTAAATTTTTTTTAAAAAACTAACCTGACAGAGAGGCCAGATTTAATTTGACCAAACTGTGAAGCAATCTGTATCCCAGGACATTGTCAAAAACAATAGAAAACTCAGCTAGCAATTTCTGATGAGCAACAGCTGGGTGTGATACCAACAATGACAGACATTAATAGAGAAATCAAGAGAAGAGACAGTGAGGGAGATCTCTGCTAAAATCACTATGATCCCATGGTGAATGTTCAAATATCCAAGTCTGTGCTTTCTGAAAAGCAGGAGAAATAGACTTTAGTAAAATGGTCCAGCCAAACCACTAAAAAACAAATAAGCAGACATCCCTGAGGATAGGGTAGTAAGAATCAGTATCCAAAACCACTACCATATACAATTTTAAATGTCCATTTTCCAACAAAAAATTACAACATGCAAAAAAAGAGGAAAGTGTCATCCATACAGAGGAGAGGAAGCAGGCAATAGAAATAACTAAACAAAACCATTCTTTAAAATATACCCTATCATTAAAGAAACAAAAAAAGATAAGATGACAAGGTCTCATCCAATAAAAAAAAATGCCAATAAAGTGATATAAATTATTTTAAAACATGCAAATGGAAATGGAAATCCTGGTGTTAAAAAAGCAAAATAAACAAAATGAAGAGCACAAAAAAATTCACTAGCGTAGCTAAATATTTAATACAAGATGACAAAAATAAGAAAAAACAAAGATAAATCAAGAAATAAAGAATAACAAAAAAGTTAACAACCCCAGAGAAATGTGGACACCACAAAATGCACCAACATAAGTATAATGGGACTACCAGAAGAACAGGGAAGAGAATAAAATAGAAGAAAAATTCAAAGAAATAATGACTGAAAACTACCCAAAAATCATGAAAAAAAAATTAATCTAAACATGTGAAGCTCAACAATCTCCAAGTATTGTATATGTATAAATCCACAAACAGACATACAGTAAAAATACTGAGAGCTGAAGAAGGGAGCAAGATGGCAGAGGAGTAGGAGACCTGGATTTCATCTGGTCCCAGGAATTCAGCTGAATAGGGATCAAACCATTCTGAACACCTACGAACTCAACAGGCGATGGAAGAAAAGAATAGCAACAACTCTCTGAACAGAAAAGCGACCACTTTCTGGAAGGTAGGACGTGCGGAAAAGTGAATCTGAGGCAATATTCGGAAGGATAGACGGCGGGGGAGGGGGCCTTCGTCGGCCGCTTCTGGGAAGTGATAGAGCCCCGGAGCACAAAATCGGAACTTTTAGAAGTCGGCTCCGCTGACGGACATCACTCCAGTGGCTAAGCGGGGGGTGGAACCCTCGCGGGACAGTGTGGTCTCAGGACCCTCGGGGTCACAGAAAGACCGGGGGTGCCTGAGTGCGGCAGAGCTCCCAGGTATCGGAGCAGGGAAGCCGGCTGCAGAGACGGAGCCGAGGCGCAGGCTCTCAGCTCGGGGTTGCCATAAACCATGATCCGCGGCACAGTCGGGCCACTGCTCCTCCAGCAGGGACCCAACAAGCAGCAGATCTGGGGAGACTCACCTTCCTCCCCCAGGAGGAGGGGCGCGGGAGCGCACCACAGGGATCTGCTGGGTTTGGGGACTCTACACCGAGTCGGGTGCCAGAGATAGAAACGCTCGGTCACAGGCCAAGTGAGCACAGAGTGCAGCCAGAGACCAGGGAGATGGGAGTGATTGACTGCTTTTCTCTGGGGGTGCACTGAGGAGCGGGGCCCCAAGTTCTCGGCTCCTCTGGGGCGGAGATTGGGAGGCCGCCATTTTCATTCTCGGCCTCCAAAGCTGTACCGAAAGCTTGCAGGGAACAAAAGCTCCTGAGAGCAAACCCCAGCAGATTACTTAGCCCGGACCAGCAAGGGAAGGGCAATTCCGCCTCCAGCAAAGACATTTGGGAACCACGGCAACAGGACCCTCCCCCAGAAGATCAGCAAGAACAGCCAGCCAAGACCAAGTTTACCGATCAATGAGAACAGCAGAATGCCAGCGCTAGGGGAATACTGCACAAAGAATCCATGGCTTTTTTACCATGATTCTTTAGTCTTTAAAAGTTAATTTTTGGGCGCCTGGGTGGCTCAGATGGTTAAGCATCTGCCTTCGGCTCAGGTCATGATCTCAGGGTCCTGGGATCGAGTCCCGCATCGGGCTCCCTGCTCCTTGGGAGCCTGCTTCTCCCTCTGCCTCTCTCTCTGTGTCTCTAATGAATAAATAAATAAAATCTTTAAAAAAAAAAAAAAAAAAAAAAAAAGTTAATTTTTTTTAACTGTCTTTTTTTTTTTTAATTTTTCTTTTTCCCTTTTTTAACTAACATCTTATCAATCCCTTTTTTAAAAAACATTTTTATTTTTCATTTTTAGAGTCATATTCTATCCCTTCATAGTAGTTACCCACATTTTTGGCATAAATATATATAAGTTGTTCTCTCTTTAAAATTTGGAGATACAGTTTCTTCTAACAGATCAAAATATACCCTAAATCTCTAGTGTATGGCTTTGTTCTACTCTCCTCCTGATCACATTCTCTCCCTTTTTTTCTTTTCTTTTTTAAATCCTCTTCTTTCTTTTTACAAACCACTTCTTATCTTACCAATTCCTTTAATAAAATTTTTTATAATTTTCATCTTTACAATCATATTCCATCCCTTCATCATATTAACCCTTATTTTTGTACATATATAAGTTTTTCCTTCTTTAAAATTTTGGGAGGCACTTTCTTCTAACACACCAAAATACACCCAAAATCTAGTGTGTGGCACTGATCTATGCACCAGCCTGATCATATTTGATCATATTCTGTTTTTTTTGTTTTGTTCTGTTTTTATTTGTTTTTATCTTTATCTTTATCTTTTTCTTTTTTCTTTCTTTCCCTTTCTTTCCCCTGGCTTCAGGTCTTTCCTGATTTGTTTAGAGTATATTTTCTGGGGACGTTGTTACCCTGTTAGCATTTTCTTCTCTCATTCATCTATTCTCCTCTGGACAAAATGACAAGACGGAAAAAATCACCTCAACAAAAAGAACAAGAGGTAGTACCGACTGCCAGGGACCTACTCAATATGGACATTAGTACGATGTGGGACCTAGAGTTCAGAATCATGATTTTAAAGATACTAGCTGGGCTTGAAAAAAACATGGAAGATACTACAGAAACCCTCTCTGGAGAAATAAAAGAGCTAAAACCTAACCAAGTCAAAATCAAAAAGGCTATTAATGAGGTGCAATCAAAAATGAGGGTGCTAACTGCTAGGAAAAATAAGGCAGAAGAGAGAATCGGTGATATAGAAGACCAAATGATGGAAAATAGAGAAGCTGAGAAAAAGAGAGATAAACTACTGGATCACGAGGGCAGAATTCGAGAGATAAGCGATACCATAAGACAAAACAACATTAGATTAATTGGGATCCCAGAAGAAGAAGAAGAAAGAGAGAGAGGGGCAGAAGGTATATTGGAGCAAATTATAGCAGAGAACTTCCCTAATTTGGGGAAGGAAAGAGGCATCAAAATCCAGGAGGCACAGAGAACTCCTCTCAAAATCAATAAAAATAGGTCAACACCCCGTCTAATAGTAAAACTTACGAGTCTCAAAGACAAAGAGAAAATCCTAAAAGCAGCTCAGGAGAAGAGATATGTAACCTACAATGGCAGAAACATTAGATTGGCAACAGACCTATCCACAGAGACCTGGCAGGCCAGAAAGGACTGGCAGGATATATTCAGAGCACTAAACGAGAAAAATAGGCAGCCAAGAATACTATATCCAGCTAGGCTGTCATTGAAAATAGAAGGAGAGATAAAAAGCTTCCAGGACAAACAAAAACCAAAGGAATTTGCAAACACAAAACCAAACCTACAAGAAATATTGAAAGGGGTCCTCTAAGCAAAGAGAGAGCCGAAAGGCAACATAGACCAGAAAGGAACACAGACAATATACAGTAACAGTCACCTTACAGGCAATACAATGGCACTAAATTCCTATCTTTCAATAGTTACCCTGAATGTAAATGGGCTAAATGCCCCAATCAAAAGACACAGGCTATCAGATTGGATTAAATAACAAGACCCATCGATATGCTGTCTGCAAGAGACTCATTTTAAACCCAAAGACACCCCCAGATTGAAAGTGAGGGGGTGGAAAACCGTTTACCATGTTAACGGACACCAAAAGAAAGCTGGGGTGGCAATCTTTATATCAGACAAATTAGATTTTGACCAAAGACTGTATGAGGAAGGACACTGTATCCTACTTAAAGGGTCTATCCAACAAGAAGATCTAACAATTGTAAATATCTATGCCCCTAACATGGGAGCAGCCAATTATATAAGCCGATTAATAACAAAAGCAAAGAAACACATCGACAACAATACAATAATAGTGGGGGACTTTAACACCCCCCTCACTGAAATGGACAGATCGTCTAAGCAAAAGATCAACAAGGAAATAAAGACTTTAAATGACACACTGGACCAAATGGACTTCACAGACATATTCACAACATTCCATCCCAAAGCAACGGAATACACATTCTTCTCTAGTGCCCATGGAACATTCTCCAGAACAGATCACATCCTAGGTCACAAATCAAGTCTTAACCAGTAACAAAATATTGGGATCATTCCCTGCCTATTTTCAGACCACAATGCTTTGAAACTAGAACTCAATCACAAGAGGAAAGTTGGAAAGAACTCAAATACATGGAGGCTAAAGAGCATCCTACTAAAGAATGAATGGGTCAACCAGGAAATTAAAGAAGAATTAAAAAACTTCATGGAAACCAATGAAAATGAAAACACAACTGTTCAAAATCTTTGGGATGCAGCAAAGGCAGTCCTAAGAGGAAAGTATATAGCAATACAAGCCTTTCTCAAGAAACAAGAAAGGTCTCAAATACACAACCTAACCCTACACCTAAAGGAGCTAGAGAAAAAACAGCAAATAAAGCCTAAACCCAGCAGGAGAACAGAAATAATAAAGATCAGAGCAGAAATCAATGAAATAGAAACCAAAAGAACCGTAGAACAGATCAACAAAACTAGGAGCTGGTTCTTTGAAAGAATTAACAAGATTGATAAACCCCCGGCCAGACTTACCAAAAAGAAAAGAGAAATGACCCAAATCAACAAAATCATGAATGAAAGAGGAGAGATCACAACCAACACCAAAGAAATACAAAGAATGATAAGAACATATTATGAGCAACTCTATGCCAGCAAATTAGATAACCTGGAAGAAATGGATGCATTCCTAGAGATGTATCAACTACCAAAACGGAACCAGGAAGAAACAGAAAACCTGAACAGACCTATAACCACTAAGGAAATTGAAGCAGTCATCAAAAATCTCCCAACAAACAAGAGCCCAGGGCCAGATGGCTTCCCAGGGGAATTCTACCAAACATTTAAAGAAGAATTAATACCTATTCTTCTGAAACTGTTCCAAAAAATAGAAATGGAAGGAAAACTTCCAAACTCGTTTTAGGAGGCCACCATTACCTTGATCCCAAAACCAGACAAAGACCCCATCAAAAAGGAGAATTACAGACCAATATCCTTGATGAATATGGATGCAAAAATTCTCACCAAAATACTAGCCAGTAGGATCCAACAGTACATTAAAAGGATTATTCACCACAACCAAGTGGGATTTATCCCTGGGCTGCAAGGTTGGTTCAACATCCGCAAATCGATCAACGTGACACAACACATTAACAAAAGAAAGAACAAGAATCATATGATCCTCTCAGTAGATGCAGAAAAAGCATTTGACAAAGTACAGCATCCTTTCTTGATCAAAACTCTTCAGAGTATAGGGATAGAGGGTACATACCTCAATATCATAAAAGCCATCTATGAAAAACCTACAGCGAAGATCATTCTCAATGGGGAAAAACTGAGAGCTTTCCCCCTAAGGTCAGGAATGCGGCAGGGATGTCCACTATCACCAATGCTATTCAACGTAGTATTAGAAGTCCTAGCCACAGCAATCAGACAACAAAAAGAAATCAAAGGCATCCAAATCGGCAAAGAAGAAGTCAAACTCTCACTCTTTGCGGATGATATGTTACTATATGTGGAAGACCCAAAAGACTCCACCGCAAAACTGCTAGAACCCATACAGGAATTGAGTAAAGTGGCAGGATATAAAATCAATGCACAGAAATCAGTGGCATTCCTATACACCAACAACAAGACAGAAGAAAGAAAAATTAAGGAGTCGATCCCATTTACAACTGCACCCAAAACCATAAGATATCTAGGAATAAATCTAACCAAAGAGGCAAAAGATCTGTACTCAGAAAACTATAAAATAGTCATGAAAGAAATTGAGGAAGACACGAAGAAATAGAAAAACGTTCCATGCTCATGGATTGGAAGAACAAATATTGTGAAGACGTCGATGCTACCTAGAGCAATCTACACATTCAATGCAATCCCCATCAAAATACCATCCACTTTTTTCAAAGAAATGGAACAAATAATCCTAAAATTTGTATGGAACCAGAAAAAACCCCGAATAGCCAGAGGAGTGTTGAAAAAGAAAAGCAAAGCTAGCGGCATCACAATTCCAGACTTCCAGCTCTATTACAAAGCTGTCATCATCAAGACAGTATGGTACTGGCACAAAAACAGACACATAGATCAATGGAACAGAATAGAGAGCCCAGAAATGGACCCTCAACTATATGGTCAACTCATCTTCGACAAAGCAGGAAAGAATGTCCAATGGAAAAAAGACAGTCTCTTCAACAAATGGTGTTGGGAAAATTGGACAGCCACATGCAGAAGAATGAAACTGGACCATTTCCTTACACCACACACAAAAATAGTCTCAAAATGGTTGAAAGACCTAAATGTGAGACAGGAGTCCATCAAAATCCTAAAGGAGAACACAGGCAACAACCTCTTCGACCTCAGCCGCAGCAACTTCTTCCTAGAAACGTCACCAAAGGCAAGGGAAGCAATGGCAAAAAGGAACTATTGGGACTTCATCAAGATAAAAAGCTTTTTTTTTTTTTTTTTTTAAAGATTTTATTTATTTATTTGACAGAGAGAGAGATAGATAGTGAGAGCAGGAACACAAGCAGGGGGAGTGGGAGAGGGAGAAGCAGGCTTCCCGCGGAGCAGGGAGCCCGATGCGGGGCTCGATCCCAGGACCCTGAGATCATGACCTGAGCTGAAGGCAGACACTTAACGACTGAGCCACCCAGGTGCCCCAGGATAAAAAGCTTTTGCACAGCAAAAGAAACAGTCAACAAAACCAAAAGACAACCGACAGAATGGGAGAAGATATTTGCAAATGACATATCAGATAAAGGGCTAGTATCCAAAATTTATAAAGAACTTATCAAACTCAACACCCAAAGAACAAAGAATCCAATCAAGAAATGGGCAGAAGACATGAACAGACATTTTTCCAAAGAAGACATCCAAATGGCCAACAGACACATGAACAGGTGCTCCACATCGCTCGGCATCAGGGAAATCCAAATCAAAACCTCAATGAGATACCACCTCACACCAGTCAGAATGGCTAAAATTAACAAGTCAGGAAACGACAGATGTTGGCGGGGATGCGGAGAAAGGGGAACCCTCCTACACTGTTGGTGGGAATGCAAGCTGGTGCAGCCAGTCTGGAAAACAGTATGGAGGTTCCTCAAAAAGTTGAAAATAGAGCTACCATACAATCCAGCAATTGCACTACTGGGTATTTACCCCAAAGATACAAATGTAGGGATCCGAAGGGGTATGTGCACCCCAGTGTTTATAGCAGCAATGTCCACGATAGCCAAACTGTGGAAAGAGCTGAGATGTCCATCGACAGATGAATGGATAAAGAAGATGTGGTATAGGTATACAATGGAATATTATGCAGCCATCAAAAGGAATGCGATCTTGCCATTTGCAACGATGTGGATGGAACTGGAGGGTGTTATGCTGAGCGAAATAAGTCAAAAAGAGAAAGACATGTATCATATGACTTCACTGATATGAGGAATTCTTAATCTCAGGAAACAAACTGAGGGTTTCTGGAGTGGGGGTGGGGGTGGGAGGGATGGGGTGCCTGGGTGATAGACATTGGGGAGGGTATGTGCTATGGTGAGCGCTGTGAATTATTCAAGACTGTTGAATCACAGATCTGTACCTTGAAACAAATAATGCAATATATGTTAAGAAAAAAAAAAAGAAGATAGCAGGAGGGGAAGAATGAAGGGGGGAATTCGGAGGGGGAGACGAACCATGAGAGATGATGGACTCTGAAAAACAAACTGAGGGTTCTAGAGGGGAGGGGGGTGGGAGAATGGGTTAGCCTGGTGATGGGTATTAAAGAGGGCATGTTCTGCATGGAGCACTGGGTGTTATGCACAAACAATGAATCATGGAACATTACATCAAAAACTAATGATGTAATGTATGGTGATTAACATAACAATAAAATTTAAAAAAAAATACTGAGAGCTGAAAACAAGAAAATCTTAGACACCACAACAGAAAAACCACTCCTCATTTTCAAGAGACCTCAATAAAATTAACTGACTTTTCTTCAGAAATAATGTATGCCAGAGACAGTGAGAAAACAATTCAAAGTGCTCAAACAAACAAAAACACCTGCCAACACAGAACCATATATACAGTAAAGCTATCATTTAAAACTAAAGGTGATGAGTGACATCAGGAAAATAAGAGAGTATGCAGCTCCAAGCACTCTTGCCCTGGCAGAAATATCAAAAAGAAAGCAGAAACTCTCAGAACCAATGTTAGAAAAACTATTGAATGCATTCAAAGGTTTACAACGACCAAGCAAATGCTGAGCTAAAAAATAAAAGCAAGTTAAAAATGGGACAAAACATTTATGGAGTTTTCACTTGCCCTTCCCCACACTGTCTCCAGCAAGCTAACCATTTCAAACACTGTGAATCTTAAAGCAGTGATATTCTTAGAATGGCAGTAGTCCATGTTCCCAGCTGGAGATCCTGGTTCCTGGTTTGGGAGGAAGCAGAACAGACTTTACAGTAAATTAATATGTGTGTCTATTCTAATTTATCTGAGGGCTACCCGAAGGAATCATGCAAAGTGAATATGTCTATTTGATCTAACTGGAAACAAAGACCGGATAAACGGCTCAAAAATACCACAAGGTAAACTAACAAACCACAGATGTGTGGGACAAAAGATTATTGGTTGAGATAACAACAGAATGCCTCAGACATGGGAGCAAAAGCCTTGGAAGATTCTTGGGGACATTAGGACATTCAAAAATACCTATTGATTTGGGAGAGTTTAGAAAGCCACACAGAGGCTAAGAGAAAGATGCGTGCTCAAAAAAGAGAAAAGAAGACCCGAGGTTTTACCCTCAGCTGAGCTCTGAGCTCAGTTCAAATATGGATAAGTATTGAAGGAGTGTCCTAGCACAGAGTCAATACAAAGACTGGGAGAGGGATTTGTTTTGTGTCTGTGGATGTGTGTATTTTTTTTTTTTTGCTTCTTTGTGTTTTGTTTGTTTATTTTGGCTCCTGCCATTCAAGGATAACTGTGATGCAATGTGAGGTGAACAAAAGCTAAAGGATAGAAACCTCAGTGACCTTATACAAGTGACCCTACACTCTTACAAATGTAGATTGGAAGATTATCTAAACAGACTACCACAGCCTTCAATAATTAAAAAAGCAGCAAGGCTTCAGGAAGGGGTAGAATCTGACTTCCAGAGTTACCACATACTCATATACCCAACTTTCAACAACAACAAAATATCACAAGGCCTACAAAAACAAAACAAAACAAAAAACAAGCAAACAAACAAAAACCAGGAACGTATGACCTAACCAAAGGAACATACAAATTAGCAGAAACCATTCCTGAGGAACCCCAGACATCAGATTTATAAGGCAAACAGTTTAAAAAACTATCCTAAATATCCTTACAGCGCTGAAGAAAAACATGAAAAAAGTCTACAGGAAACCAGGAAAACAATGTATAAACCAAAAGAATATCAATTAAAGAGAAAGAAATTAGTAAAAGGAATCAAACAAATTCTGGAGCTAAAAAAGTACAATAACAAAAATGGATGATTTTCCAAGCATCCAACAACAGATGCAGAGTAGGAAGAAGAAAGAATCAGAAAGCTAGAAGAAAAACAGGTAAAATTATTGAAACTGAACACCAAAAAGAACATGAAGAAAAGTGAATAGACCCTATTTGAAAACTGTGGGACACCATTAACTAGACCAACATATACATTATGGGAGTCCCAGAAAGAGGAGAGACAGAAGAGGAAGCAGAAATAACATTTGAAGAAATAACGGCTATGAGAGTCCCAATTTTGATGGAAGACATGCACCTACAAATCCAAAGGACTCAACAAACTCCCAAGAATGATCAACAGAAAGAGACCTACAAATTATTATCAACCTTTTGAAATATAGCCCCTGTAAAAAGAATCTTGAAAGTAAGAGTGACTTGTCACATAGAAGAGACCCTTAATGAGATTAATAACTAATTTCTCATCAGAAACCATGGAGGCTAGAAAGCAGTGGGATAACATATTTAAAGTGCTGAAAGTAAAGAAGTATCAACATACCCAGCAAAACTGTCCTTCAAAATGTAGACAGAATTAAGAGATTCAGCAGTAAACAAAAGGAACACACAGTGTTTATTAATAGGGGAAGCTGAGGGTGTTCATTAAAAGATCTGCCCTACAGGAAAATGCTAATGGGAGTCCTTCAGATTAAACTGAAAGGAAGTAAGATTGTAACTCAAAGTCATATGAAGAAATAAAGACCCCAGTAAAGATAAATCCATAAGCCAGCATTATTATGTAATATTTGATTTGTTACTCTACTTTCTATTTACCACATTTCAAAGACAAACTTACAAAATTATACATCTATGTTACAGGGCACACAATTTATAATGATGTAATTTGTGACAACAATAATGTAAAGTGGAGGGGAAAAGCACTATAGATGAGTTTTAGTATCGCTATTGTATAAGATGGCATTAATTCAAATTATATTACTTTAAGTTCATGATGATAAATGTAAACCCATGGTAACCACAAAGAAAATATATCAATAGAATATACACACAAAAAAATGAGAAGGGAATCAAAATGTGCCACTATAACAAATCAACTAAATACAAAGGAAGACAGTAACTGAGGAAATGAGGGAGAAAAATACCTATCAGACATACAGCAAATAAATAATAAAATGTCAGAAGTTAGTCCTTCCTAACTAGGAATTACTTTATATATACATGGATTTAACTCTCTAATCAAAAGGAAGATATTGACAGAATGGATAAAGAAAACATTATACTGGGGCACCTGGGTGGCTCAGTCAGTTAAGTGGCTGCCTTCGGCTCAGGTCATGATCCCAGAGTCCTGGAATCGAGCTCCACGTCGGGGTCCCTGCTCAGCGGGGAGCCTGCTTCTCCCTCTCCCCCTACCTGCCTCTCTGCCTATTTGTGCTCTCTATCTGTCAAATAAATAAATAAATAAATCTTTAAAAAAATAAACTTTAAAAAATAGAATAAAAAAACATTATACAACACGTTGATTAAAACAGACTCACTTTAAATAAATCAGTCAGAAAAAGATAAACAACATATAATTTCACTTATATGTGGAACTGAAGAAACAAACAAATGAACAAAGAAAAAATACACAAAAAAACCCCCAGATACTTAAATACAGAGAACAAACTGATAGTTACCAAACTGAGGTGGGGAGGGATGGGTGAAATAGATGAAGGGCATTAAGGGTAGACTTATCATTATGAGCATTATGTACACAATTGCTAAATCACTATATTGTACCTCTCAAACTAGTATAACACTGTATGTTAATTATACTGGAGTTAAAATTTTTTGAAAAAAGACTCACTTTAGATCCAAAGACAGAAATAGACTGAAAATTAAAGAATGGGAAAAGATAACTATGGAAATAATAAACAAAGAGAGCTGGAATAGATACAATAATATTGGACAAAATATACTTTAAGTCAAAAACTGTTACAAAAAGCAAAAGGAGGACTTATATATTGATTGAAGAATCAATTCATCAAGAAGATATAACTACAAACCAAACAACAAAGCCCTTAAATATATAAAGTAAACAATTAGAGAACTGAAAGGAGAAATAGTTCTCTACAGTAATAGTTGGAGAATTCAGTACTCCACGTTAAATAATGAATAGAACATTTAGACAGAAGGTCAACAAGGATGAAGAGGGCTTAAACCACACTATTAACTAAGTAGCCCTAACAGATGTATCTGGAACACACTACTCCAAAAGCACAGAATATACATTTTTCTCAAGTACACATGGAACATCCTCCATATATGACCATATGTTAGGCCATAAAACAATTCTTAATCAATTTAAAAACATTATAATTATACAAAGTATCTTTTCCAACCATAGTGAATTACAGTTAAAACTCAATAACAAGAAAAATTTTTTAAAAATTAATATGTGGAAATTAAATAATATACTCATAAACAACCAATAGGTCAAAGAAGAAATCACAAGAGAGTCAGAAAATATTCAGAAATGAATGAAAGCAAAACATAAATACTAATACTTACAGGATGCAGCAAAGGCAGTCCCCAGAGGGCTATAAATGCCAACATTAAAGAAGAAAACATATCTCAAATTAATAATCTAATTTTACACCTTGAAGAAACAGAAAACAAATATCAAAGTGAAACCAAACAGAAAAGAAGAAATAATAAAGATTAGTGTGGAAATTTTTTAAAAAGGGAACAACAAAACAATAAAGAATCAGTTAAAGCAAAAGGTGACTCTTTGAAAATAGCAACAAAATGAACAAACCTTTAGTTAGAATAACAAAGAAAAAAGAGAAAGAATGTAAATAACTAAAATCGAAAATCAAAGTGAAGACACTACTACAAACTATACAGAAATAAAAAGGATTATTAGAGAATACTGTAAGCAATTTGATACCAATAAACTAGATGACCAAGATGAAACTGACAAATTCTTAGAAACCCACAAATCACCTAAACTAATTCAAGAACAAATAGAAATCTCAACAGACCTATAATAACTGAAGAGGTTTAATCAGTTATCAAAACTACCCAACATAAAAAATTCAGATTGCTTCACTAGTGAATTCTACCAAACATTTTATTTTATTTTTTTATTTATTTGAGAGAAAGAGAGAGAGCATAGAGGCGCAGAGGGTGAGGGAGAGAAGCAGACTCCCTGCTGAATGCACAGCCCAACACAGGGCTCAATCTCACAACCCTGACGATCAAGACCCAAGCCAAAATCAAGAGTCAGATGCTTAACCAACTAAGCTGCCCAGACACCCCTCTACCAAACATTTTAAAAGAATGAATACCAATTCTTCTTGAACTCTTCCAAAAAATATGAGAGGAAGAAACATTTTCTAATTCATTCTACAAGGCCAGGTTTATCTTGGTACCAAAGCCAGATAAAGATAAAAATATCCCAGCAACATAAAGTTGATTTAACATCCAAATTCAAGTAAAATAACATACCTTACCCATAGAATAAAACACAAAAACTGCATGATCATTTCAATAGATATAAAAAAAAGCATTTGCCAAAATCCAAAATCCAAAACCCCTTCATGATAAAAACAACAACACTCAAAAACTAGGAATAGAGGGCAACTTCCTCAATCTGATAAAGTGTATCAACAAAACCTCAGAGCAAATATCATACTTAAGGGTGAAAGAGTAGATCCTTTTCCCATGAGATCAGAAACAAGACACAGATGTCTACTCTTTTTTTCTATTCAACTATATACTAGAGATTCTAGCCAGGGTAATGGGCAATAAAATGAAATAAAAGGCATCCAGACTGGAAAAGAAGAAGTAATATTATCTCTATTTGTAAATGACATGACCTTACATATAGAAAGTCCTAAAGAATCAACCTTATTGAACAAGGCTGCAGGCTATAAGACCACTATATAAAAATTAATTATATACCTATACATTAGGAAATGAAGAAACAATTCCACTTAGAATAGAGTAAAAATTAAATATTTAGGAATAATATGTACCTGAGCACTGGGTGTTATACACAACTGATCAATTACTGAACACTACATCAGAAACTAATGATGTACTGTATGTTGGCTAATTGAATTTATATTAAAAAAAAAAAGAAATTAATTCCACTAAAAAAAGGAATAATACATCCCCAAAGAAGTGCAAATACTTCTGGAAAGCAGTGCATCATGATACTCTGAAAACCACAAAACATTACTGAAAGAAATTAAAGTAGACCTAAAAAAATGAAACAACCCATGTTGATGGAGTAGAAGTTATAATATTGCTAAGATAGTGATATTTGCCAAATTGATCTTCTGATTCAATGCAATCTCTATCAAAATAAACCCAACTCGCTTTTTTTGTAAGAAATGGAAAAGATGATTCTAAAATTCATATGGAAATGCAAGAGATCCAAAATAGCCTATTTTGAAAAAAAAGAATAAAAAATCTGGATGATACACATATCCCAATTTCAAAATCTATTACAAATCTACAATAATCAACAGTGTGGCACAGACATGAGGATAAATGTATAAATCAAATGGACAGAAGAGAGGTCCAGAATAGACCCTTATATTTACAGTCCATTGATATTCAATAAACATGCCAAGGCAGTAGCAGTGGGGGGGGTGGGGTGGGGAAGAACAGTCTGTTTCAACAAATGGTGTTTGAACAACTGAATAACACGTGCAAAAGAATGAAGTTGGATTCCCATCAAACACCGTATTAAAAAGTTAACTCAAAATGGATCAAAGAATTAAATACAAGATATAAAACTATAAAACTCTTAGAAGAACTCTTCTAGAAGAAAACATAGGTGTCCAAATTCTTGATCTTTGATTAGGCAATGGTTTCTCAGATATGACACCAAAAGCATGGGTAACAAAAGAAAGATAAATTATCAAAATTTAGAAAGATAAATTATCAAAATTTAAAACTTTTATGCTTCAAAAGCACCATTAATAAAGTAAAAACAACTCCAAGAATTGAAGAAAATAGTTTCAAATTATATAGCTGAAAAGAGACTTGTATCCAGAAGTATATGTAAAGGGAATGAAATACGCATTTCTTAAAAAATAGACAAATAGCCAATAGCATATGAAAAGATGCTCAACATCATCAGCCATCAGGGAAATACAAATCAAAACCAGAATGAGACACCACTTCACATCCACAAAAACAAATCGAAAAGGCAGACAATAACAAGTGTTGATGAGAACAAAATGAAATCAGAACCCCCACACACTGCTGTTTACAATGTAAAGTGGTACAGCTGCTTTTCAAAACAGTCTGACAGTTCCTCAAGAGCTTAAAAACAGTTACCATGTGACACAGTAATCTCAATCCTTGGCATGTACCTAAAAGAAATAAAAATATATGTATGTATACATGAAATCTTGTACACAAATGGTCATAGCAACATCACTGAAAACACAAATGTCCATCCACTGGAGATAAATAAATAAAATGTAGGATAGCTATGTAATGGAATATTATTCAACAATAAAAAGGAACGTGGTACTGATACATGCTACAACATGGATAAACACTGAAAACATTATTCTAAGTAGAAGAAGTCAGTCACAAAAGACCATATACTATGATTTTATTTATATGAAATGTTTAGAATAGACAAATCTATAGAAAAAGAAAGCAGATTACTGGTTATCAAGGGATGCAGGGTTAAAGGGTAAATGCAGAGTGATTGCTAAAGGTTACAGGGTTTCTTTTTCAAATAATGAA
Organism: Halichoerus grypus; assembly: GCF_964656455.1. Classification (NCBI taxonomy): domain Eukaryota; kingdom Metazoa; phylum Chordata; class Mammalia; order Carnivora; family Phocidae; genus Halichoerus; species Halichoerus grypus. The sequence goes on along the minus strand of NC_135725.1, from coordinate 43,740,915 downwards.
AATGTTCTAAAAGTAATTGTGGTAATAACTGTACAACTCTGCATAAACTAAAAACTAGTGCACTTGGATTGTGAATTTTAAATGGATTAAATGTGAATTTATGCCAATTAATATTTTAGAAAGGACAGAAAGATGCAAAGTTTTCTTAATAATGTAGAAAAATCAAGAAAATGTACACATTTTTAGAATTAGTAAGATAATTAGAAAAAATTATTGAAAAGAAGGCTAAGATAAATCAGTATCAATCCTGCCTTCCAGAAATAATTAAAATATTACTTACCATTACACAATCTTTTTTACAATAATATTAGTAGCTAGGAATAAATCTAATAACAGTGGACAATGCCATTTTAAGAAAATTACAAAATCTTATTCCACACACATGAACAGTAGGGTCACAATTCTCCCAAGATTAATTCATAAACTAAGTGTGGTTCCAATCTACTTTCTAACAGAATTTTTCAGTAAAACTAATAAAATCATTCCTTTTCTTTAAGATTTATTTATTTGAGAGAGAGAAACAGAGAGAGAGAGACAGAGAGAACGTGCATGCATGTGAGGAGAGGGAGAGAAAGAATCTCCAGCAGACTCCTTGCTGAGCGCAGAGCACCTTGCGGGACTCAATCTCACACCCAGAGATCATGACCTGAGCCAAAATCAAGAACTCAACCAACTGAGCCACCCAGGTGCCCCAGTAACAAAATAGTTCTTAAATATTATAAGATAATGAAGAAGCACATATAGGGCTCATGACTTACAAAAATAAGAATAAAGAAGCAGATTTCCCTACCAAATAATGGGTCAAATTACAAAACTACAATACCTAAAACCATGAAAATAATAAGATGTCCAGAAACAAACCTATACACACATGAACACTTTGAGCTGTGAGAGAGATTGCATCACAAATCAATAAACTATTGAATAAATGGTGTGAAACAACATACCCCAAAATAAATTCTAAGTAGATTACAGACTTTGGAATAGGGAAAACTTTAGCGTATAAGATTCCTAATGCAAAAACATTAGAGAATAATAAAACGTACTCTTTCTAGATCCACAAACTTTTCAAAATCCAATTCACCTTACTTGAGATTCATGGAACAGAAAGTACTTGTAATATATATAACAAAGTATTATTACCCAGAATAAATAAAAAATGTCTACAAATTAATAAGACATACTCCCCAATTAAAAAAAAAGTCATAGAACTAAAAATCACAGCAAATCACATAATGAACTATTTAAGTGGCAAACAGTCATCAATGATATGAAAAGTTTCATCAAATACTCATGTACCTATGAATTAACATAAGGAAGTACCATTCACCCTTATCACACTACCAAACTGCTTAAAGGTTGCAGGGAAGCAGAAACTGACATAAAAGTTGAGAAAACAAATGCACCAGAATTCAATTCTCCCAATGGCTCAGTTGTTCCCTGATGATACACTAAAAGATTTAATGTATTTCCTTAAATATGTGAAATGAACTGATTCACACACTCAGAAATACATATCCCTTCACCTCTGAAATGATCATACACACATACACACATATCCATACTTAGTACATTTTAATAGCTATATATATACATGTGTGTATTTATATATTCTCTTTATGTGTGCATACAGAGAGGCACTATCATATTTACTAGCATGAAAATTTGTTTCTGGCCTTTTCAACAAAATCTATGATAAAAAAGAAACCTGAAATTCAATGGAAAAAAAAATTTAGCAAAAACGTTCTCAAGACAAAGAGAAAGCCACCAAAAAAGTATTATTTTGAAAAATACTGATGGGCATAGTACAAAAATCGATTGTACCTTTTATTTTCTATGAAAATAAAATCTGACTATGAATGAGGCCCTCTTACGCCAAAGAAAAGCACCATCTTCAAAACACATATGAGTATTTTTCAATTGCTTTGTGCTTTTTTCACATTTTATTTTTTAAAAGACCTGGAAAATACATTCTTAAAACTCTATTGTAATGAATTCTAGCTATATTTATAAATTTAAGCTCTAACTGAAAAAAGTCAAACCTCATGATTCTAAATATGTTTTTTCAAAACATGTTTCATTTCAAAATGCTATAGCCTTTATTTTTTAATGACTACATTTTAGATAACTATTTGAAGTCAGTTTCCTGCTTTGCAACATCAATTTTTAAAAAGCTGTGGGTCGTTAAGTGAAGGAATATAAATTAATGCTGGTCCCCACTGGTGGATTTGAATATATAACTTGTTATTTAAAGAAAATCACATGTAATAAACTTCCTATAAGAAGTTAGATCCGAAATAACGGCATTATTCTCATTCTCTACACTCTCACTGCATACCTTTATTTTTGCATCAATGCTATGTTTTTCTTTCCTCCAATGTGCTTCTTGCTTCCTCAGTTTCTCCAGGTCATTTAGCAGGTCAGCGCAGTGGGTACTTAATTTCTCATTTTCCTCCTCCAGATTTTTTATAACCAGTCTGTTTTGTTCTTCATTATTCTGTACACACTCCTTAGTGTCCTGTAGAACAGTACCACAAGGGCCGATAAACAAAACAACAACAAAAAAAAGGTGAGAACTAATCAGCAAATATAAACTGTACAGTTTTACCCTCACAGCAGCTTCTTCTATATTTGATGGCCAAGGTCACCTGTATACTTTTATTGGCCTCTTTTCATGCAGGTGGATGGGTCATATTTTTTCACTGGATGACAGCTTTGATGAGTACACATTTGCAAAGAGCCCATTAATTGATCAAGCTGCCTTTGATGCTGTCCCCAGCTATTTTTGAGACCCACACAGACATATCCTCCCAGACCTGGGTTTTATCAATTAATAATGCCAGTCCCATCAGAATCTAATTACAAGAAGCCACATATTCACACTCCTACTTTCTTAGCTCCATTTCCATCATTAACTATTTATCGGAAAGTTATAAAGCTTGGAGTCTTATCTTTAAAGCATCTTTCTCAGTTTTTGCATGTGAGAAAACTGTGTGGTACAGCAGGGCCTAAGGCAATTTTTCCTCCAAGCTTGTCACTTTCTGTGCCACAGAGGCTGACAAAGCTTAAAGTAGGACTTCAAAGCAACAGTGCTGTAAAACTATGTACAAGCCAACACACCTTAACTTCTTGACTTTTATCTTTAAATTTCTTCTGCAAGTCGCTGAATTCTTTCCTTAAGAAAGCATTTTCTTCATCAACTGCAATCTTCCGTTTTACAAGGTCATTTATATCTATTTGTAGTCCTGTTTCTCTCTATGGAAAAAAAAATCACTATTATTGGTAAGCTGGTATTTCTAAGAAAAAATTATTTTATTTAAAAAGTTCCACATTTTGATTGATAATATTAGGATTAACTAGCTTTCATAATAATGTCTATTATCACAATTCTCATTTCTGGTGACATGCCCATCAATTTTCAAATAAATAGTGCAAGTATGGTATCTGTTTATTAGTTTAAGATGAAGAACACATAAAAACTGGATGCCAAATATTAAGCCACATTCAGAAAGCAAACTTTTGGGATTTAGGTGCATAACAGAAGAAAAACAGAATTTTATAAAATATTCCAATCAAAGAAAATGTGTATGTAGCTAAGATAAGAATTACCCTCTTATTTGAGTATCATGTGGAAGAAAACATTTTTTAGAGAAACAATTATAGTTTTGTGAAGGCATACATAATTTTCAAGACTGGAAAATGGCAAGTTTGTTTTGGTACCAAAGATATCTTGCTGTGTAGAAAACATATTCAGGATATTAAAACTGCCATAGTTTTTTTTTTTTTATTTGACAGAGAGGGAGAGAGACAGCGAGAGAGGGAACACAAGCAGGGGGAGAGGGAGAAGCAGGCTTACCGCCCAGCAGGCAGCCCAATGCAGGGCTCGAACCCAGGGCCCTGGGATCATGACCTGAGCTGAAGGCAGATGCTTAACAACTGAGCCACCCAGGCAGCCCCAAAATTGCCATAGTTTTTAACTGAATGTTTTTTTCACCTGCCAGAGATACCTAAACAATATCTAATTACAGGACATGTCCATGACTCAATTCTTAGTTTCTCTCTTATCCCTATAGCTCTTGTCTCAGAAAATTTACCCCTTCTTGGCTTCTGGTCTCATCTCTGTCTGAGAGTCTTACTAATCCTAATTCAGCCCTGACTCTCTCCCAATCACCAATGCCCCATTTCCAACTTTCAAAATAATACCTCCACTTGGATTATCTGCTGGAACTTGAAACTAACATGCCAAAACTGAAATCCATATCCTGATACTATCTCTTTCTAAACTTCTTCAACTTTTGTCAACCCAACTTTTGTTCATTTTTTCAACTGATATTTATTAAGCACCCATTACATGCTTACAAGCTTTTTGAAAGCCTCCAGGTCATTCTTAACAGCATCCTTCCCCAAAGCCCTATCTTCCTATCAACCAAGAAGACACATCAAGTTATAACATACTGTTCTGTTATTAAGTAGGATGCTCAATAGAAAACCCTGACCTTCATTCCATCTCTGAGCTATCAGTGATGTTCATTTGATTCTTAAATATCAATTTATTTTGTACTCCCATACTTACCCCTTATTAAACATGCTGCAAATGACTTGAGGAGGAGCTTCAAGAATAGGATGCAAAACAGGGTGAGTTTCAGGAATAAAGTGAGAGTATCTACTATATTCTAATTTTTTAAGCTATAATGTTAATTGTTGATTTTACTTGACTTCTAATTAAAAATATTTTAGGAGCACCCGGGTGGCTCAGTTGGTTAAGGGTCCCACTCTTGATTTCAGCTCAGGTCATGATCTCAGGGTGGAGAGATCAAGCCCCACATCAATGCTGGGTGTAGAGTCTGCTTAAGATTCTCTCTCTCCCAGATATTTGCAAATGACATATCAGATAAAGGGCTAGTATCCAAAATCTATAAAGAACTTATCAAACTCAACACCCAAAGAACAAATAATCCAATCAAGAAATGGGCAGAAGACATGAACAGACATTTTTCCAAAGAAGACATCCAAATGGCCAACAGACACATGAAAAAGTGCTCAGCATCACTCAGCATCAGTGAAATCCAAATCAAAACCTCAATGAGATACCACCTCACACCAGTCAGAATGACTAAAATTAACAAGTCAGGAAAACACAGATGTTGGTGAGGATGTGGAGTAAGGGGAACCCTCCTACACTGTTGGTAGGAATGCAAGCTGGTGCAGCCACTCTGAAAAACAGTATGGAGATTCCTCAAAAAGTTGAAAATAGAGCTACCCTGTGACCCAGCAATTGCACTACTGGGTATTTACCCCAAGGATACAAATGTAGTGATCCAAAGGGGTACATGCACCCCAATGTTTATAGCAGCAATGTCCACAATAGCCAAACTATGGAAAGAGCCAAGATGTCCATCAACAGATGAATGGATAAAGAAGATGTGGTATATATATACAATGGAATATTATGCAGCCATCAAAAAACCCCCAAAATCTTGCTATTTGCAACAATGTGGATGGAACTAGAGGATAAGTATTATGCTAAGCGAAATAAGTCAATCAGAGAAAGACTGGTATCATATGATCTCACTGATATGAGGAGTTCTTAATCTCAGGAAACAAACTGAGGGTTGCTGGAGTGGTGAGAGGTGGGAGGGATGGGGTGGCTGGGTGATAGACATTGGGGAGGGTATGTGCTATGGTGAGCGCTGCGAATTGTGTAAGACTGTTGAATCACAGAACTGTACCCCTGAAACAAATAATACATTATATGTTTAAAAAAAAAGAAGAAGAAGAAGATAGTAGGAAGGGAAAAATGAAGGGGGGGAATCAGAGGGGGAGACAAACCATGAGAGACTATGGACTCTGAGAAACAAACTGAGGGTTCTAGAGGGGAGGGGGGTGGGGGAATGGGTTAGCCTGGTGACGGGTATTAAAGAGGGCATGTATTGAATGGAGCACTGGGTGTTATATGCAAACAATGAATCATGGAACACTACATCAAAAACTAATGATGTAATATATAGTGATTAACATAATAAAATAAAATAAAATAAAATTCTCTCTCTCCCTCTCCCTCTGCACCACCCCCCATGCTGCTGCTCACATGCACATGTTCTCTCTCTTAAAAAAAAAAATTAAATACTGAACACATACAAAAATACTATGTGAGAAATATGTAAGGTACAAAGAACTATTCTGTTTTGTATCCACAACCACTTAATTAAGAAACACAACTTTACCATTATCTTTAAGTCCTCTGTAGGTCCCCTGATCCTTACAACACTTCCATGTCCTCTAGGGCAAGGCACTACCCTACAACTTTGGTTCTTAGCCTTCTCTTGTCTATGTCTTCAAACTACAAAGAAATAGTTTGAAGACGTACATATCCCTATTTGATATATTGTACAGTTTAGCTTATTTTTTAACTTTAAATAAATTAAATCATACTACACATATTCTGTAGCTTGCTATTTTTTGCCCAACATATGTTCCCAAATTCATCCATATTGATAGGCAATTCAATTACCTTGGTGTATAGTAGTATTCTATTATATAAATATACTATAATATATTTATCTATCTCTTGTCAGTGTATATTTCAGCTGCTTCCCATTTTGGGAAAAGGGGTATACAAACAATGCTGCTATAAACACACTTAAACATGTCTCCTGATGCAGATGAGCAAGAATTTCTCCCAAGCAGTATTTTTCAAACTACAGACTGCAATCTAGTAATGGGTCATTAAATCAATTTAGTCATCACAATCAGCATTTTTAAAAAGTGGAATAGAATACAATAGAAAATATCAAATATAAGCATAAATTCTTAGCAAAAAACTATGCCATAATAATAAAATTACGAAAGAAGCAAATACATTAAGTATCTCCTAAATTTTTACAGTGTTTAATTTTTGATTTATATTTTATTTAAATATTATTAAATTCATATTTGGTACATGCTTTGTTATATTTTTTACCTTTATTATACATAGTAAGGACAATTATTATTATATGAAATTTTTATTTCATGTGTGGGTATACTAGGGTCATTAGGTAGAATATATTTTATTCAGTGTGGGGGTCATATTAATAAAAGTTTGAAAAATATTGCTTAAGATCATATTTGGAGGTAAAGTCACTAAGTCATAGGCTATAAGCACTTCAAGGGTTCTCACAGCTCCACATCTGCACCAACACTTGACTCTCAGGCTTGGTAATTTTTTACAAATCTAGTAAGTATAAATGCTTCCTCAATATAGTTTTAATTTTTATTTCCTATTTTAATTATTAGGGCATATCAAACTGTGCCTGACATCAATCAAATGCTTAAGAATAGATGCATAAGTGTGGCCCATCCACAATTCACAGCCCATTTTTCTATTCTCATCTAAGTGTTACCGTCCTTCAAGATTCAATCTCTCCCTTCCTCCACAAAGGTTTCTCCAAACTGTCATAGTAATTTCTACCCGTTCTAGATTTCTGCCTTGCCCATATTATTCATTGGACACATTACATACTACCTATCTATGTATTCATAATGCTTTCCAAACCAGATTAGCAAATGTCTATGAATGAGATTGACATAGAATGATAATTTCAATTATATGAACACTAAGACTGTTTAGACTATCTACAGACCTCTCTTTTGAAAGGACAACTGACAAAACTTGAGAATCCTCATCTATTCTGGAAATTATTTAGACCCTAGGAAGGAAAGAACACTGAGCCAAATGATTAAAGTTTTAGAAGGGATTGCCCATTCATGTCAGCTAAACTTAACAGAAATTGACAACTTAAACACCAATAGCAAGCCCTTTCATGAGAATTATTTAATAATTTGAATTTCGGCATTTGAGTGAATTTAGTAACCAACAAGGCCAAATATAGACTTAATTTTTAAATAAAAAAGCATAATACAAGCATAACCCAAATTATCAATATTCTTGTAATTAGTTTGATAAATCTGATATTACGTTGAATAATCATTAAAGTAATAGATAAAGATGCACTACCAATAAAAGACAACCAACAATTTAAACCTTTAAAGATTGGAAAATTTTGCATAATGCAAAATATTTTCCTATTAAAGTATGCTCTTAGTGATCTACTTTAAATAATGAAAGTACAAGTATATACAGCTGTAGTTCATTTTAAAATTTAGCTTTATGAAACTTTTCAACAAACTTCTCTGGATAGAGTACATTCTTAATGGTCTGGCTTGAGTTAATATTAAAATAGCAAATAGAACTCAGAGGAACCATAAAGCATAAAGGGTGACAAGAGAAAGTATGTCTGGAACAAATAATTTATTATGGATAAGACATGAAATGAATAATTCACATCACAGTCAAGAGAAGTCTATAGAGTAAGAAGAGAATGATAAAGAGTATGATGCAGGAAAAAAGGGGAAGGAGGGGCAGCGGCATAAGACCTAAAACTCTACTGAGCAATACTTGAGCATAGTTAATATATTATTTATATGACCTACTTTCAAATGGGCATGAAAGTTTTAGTAAAAAACAGAGAAGTTATGAAGCCACAACAATGGTAAATGGAGAAACAAAACAATGGTAAATAGAGAAAAGGGAAGGGGTAACAGATCTAATTGTAACTGAGAACCAAAACTTATTTCTGAGCTTCCTATAAGGTAAAAAAAAGGGGGTGGGGTGAGGCTATAACGTTAAACAGCAACCATTATCTAATTAAATACAATATACTAGTCTGTGAGCGGAGTCATGCTATCCAATGCAATACTAGAAGGGGAATTTATTACATGATTTATTTTATAACTACCAGTGACAAAGCTAAGGCACAGACTTACCAAAAGAAGTTATAGGCAATGTTTTACGCTATCATAAATAAAATGTTATAATATTAGATTGCACTTCTCTGAAAGTTTTTTCTGCAATCAGCTGAAAAGTAGTGTGCATGACTGTGTATATGTGTGTGTGTAACTTTCTAGAAATTTAATTAGATACATAAGTAAGATTTAAATAAGCTATAGGAATTGTCATTCTTAAGTGTTACTCTATTCCATAAGCTATAAGTCTTAAAAATTAAGAGCTACTTAATATTGCTCAGTGGAACAACAAAAACACACTGGAGGGACTTCCAGGTTCCACTCAAGCATGTAAGGAACTTGGAAGTCATCTCTCCTGTTCACAAACATGAAAAAAAGCTCAACTAACAAAAATCAACAACTCTTCTTAGAGCTATCAAAAAACTGGGGTCATAGAGCAAACTGTTGTTCCCCAAACTAGAGAAACAGACAGGTAGATACAGATAGTAGCACTTTACCAGAGCAGAAAACTCCATGGGAACCACTACCAGTGTAGGAAAATCTAATCTGTAATTAACAGATTGCTGGAAGATCAAAGGGGGCAAGTTTTGAGAGTTAAAAAGTCCAAAAAAGCCCAATCTTAGGGAAGTTTTGCCAGAGGCTAACCAACCTGGCAGAAGGGAAAAAAACTAACTCCAACACCCTCTAGCCTTCCTATTATCCAAGGGGGGAAAAACTGAGAAGTACTTATGAAGGTCACAGTGTAGGGACACAAGCTCTCTAAAAGACTAAGACCTAATTATGTGACTATAGAATACTTCCCCTCCCCCTGACACCTCACCACATCAGTAGGGCTTCTGTATAACAACCAGGGAACACAATAGAAAGAATTGTGCGTCTCAGACGATATTTAAGAAACTTCTAGAGAAACCCAAATAAAAAAGAACAAAACAAAGCTTAGCCTCTGACACGTACAGTTATAGCCAACAGTAAACAGAGCCTAAGCCCTAGCCAGATAAACATAAAACCTCACACTAAAGCCTATTCACCTCAGAACTTTCTACCCATTTAGTCAATTTTAAGTGTCAACTTGGCTATGCCACAGTACCCATGGTATCCAGTTTTTGATAGTTTTTGATGAAACACCAGTCTAGATGTTACTGTGAACATATTTTTCAGATGTGATTAACATTTGAATCAGTGGACTTTGAGTAAAGAAGATTACCTCTCCATAACGTGGCTGGGCCTCATCCAGTCAACTGAAGACCGTAAGAGAAAGGGTGATAGTCCTCTGAGGAAGAAGAAATTGTGCCTCCAGACTGCCTTCTGATTGAGTTGCAACATTAACTCTTCCTTGGGTCTCCAGCCAGTCTCAGACTTGTCAGCCCACAACTGCATGAGCCAGCTAATGCCTTAAAATCAATTTCCCTCACCAGATAGATAGATACAGATAGATATATAGACATATGTATTCACATCTATTACTTCTGCTTCTCTGAAGAACCCTGACTAATAGATTTTGGCCCCATTTTGGACTTCAGTCTTAAAATTGCAAGGACATGGATATCATCAACAACCTGAATGAGCTTAGAAGCAGATTCTTCCTAAATCAAGCTTCCAGATGAGAGCACAACCCAGCTGAAACCTTGATTAAAACCATATGAGACACCAGCTATGTCCAGACTCCTGACCCACAGCAACTTAATAACTGTATTGTTTTAATACACTAGCTTATGATAATTTGTTATATAGCAACAGAAAAACCAATATAATGTAATCTATTTTCCCACAGAATTTACACTAAAAATAATGGAGAAGGTGGTTATGGAACATAAGCATTATAAATCTTGATGGTACAAAAAATACAACCAAAAAATGCTAAGAATAAGAAATTAAGTCCTCCAATTACTCTCTATAAGTTCACTTTAAAATGCAGGAAAAACAAAGGCTGAATAAATCAAAATACACTAATTTTCTTATCCTTTTACAGTACACAGTTGAGAGAGATTATATACATTTTTTAGAATATGTTAGAAACAAGAAGTAGACTGTTTAATATATAAAGTAATAACTTAATCACTAAAAGAAATGATGTAGACTCTAAAAGTCCCAAACTACCAACATGAAAATGCATGCATACCCAAACACACAAACACACACAAATGAAACAAATATAAAAAGCTAAGAAAGCATTAAAAACAGAAAGCATAAGGTCAGAGAATGGAGATAAAAAAAAGTCTGTTATATCAAGAAATACAGATGGGATAAACTTATCTTTAAAAAAGTAAAGATGTATAGATTGAGTCAAAACTCACTTCCAGGGAAGATGGTGGATTAGGAGGATCCTAAACTTATCTCATCCCACGAACACAACTAGGTAACACCCACATCAGAGTAAATCACCCAGAAAATGACCTGAAGATTGGCAGAACAGACTCTCCACAGCTAAACATAGAGAAGAGGCTACAATGAAGAGGGAAGGAAGGGCGGAGACACGGTTGAGAGCTAAAGGGACCAACGGGACTGTATGTGGGAGGGAGGGACACTGCAGTGGTAGAGAGGGCCAAGGTGCCCCAGGCACAGGGAATCTGCACAGGAAAGACAATCCTTGTAACATTTGGCTTTGAAAACCAGAGGGGCATAATTTTGCAAGTTCTTAAAATCAGTGGGGCTTAACACCTGGAACTTTGAAAGTCAGCCAGCTTGGCTCTGGGAGAGCCTGGAGAGCAAGAGGAAACTGAGTCCCCACCCTTAAAGAGACAGCACTGCAAAGAACCCTGCAGAGATGTAGCGTAGAAGCAGCAATTTGAAAAATGCCTCAGGTATACAGGAAGATTTCCTAAGTGGGTACCATTTCCCTCTTTATCCTCCAGCCTAGAGATAGAAACCTGCGAGAACCAGCACAGACCCAACACTCCACTTAGCTGGCTATCAGCATACCTCTCCTTCCTCCCAGACCCCCATCCTTATACTTCTGTGGATCTACACCCTCCAACCTTGGCAGGAGTTTTGGGTGGCTGTAGGTCCCCTCCCCCAGCAGAGAGGATTGGACCTTGCCAGCACTATGTGCCCTGCTCCCACATTCTCCTATGGTCCTAACCACTACCCTGCAGCAGTTTTCTAAAGCAGCTCCAGGTCCCCTCCCACAGCAGACCTGTGCAAACCTTGCTAACACTGTGCTCCCCACCCCCTCATTCTCCTGCAGACCCGACCCCTCCAATACACCCTTAGAGCCCATCAAAAGCAGTGCCACAAGCCTGGCAGTGTGCAAGCAGACTGAACAGGGGCCGGGACCACTCCAAAGTGACTGCTGCTCCAAGGAGAGTGCAAGATAACCACACGCACCAGTCAGCTGGGGACCCAGCAGTGGGTTGGGGCAGATATCTGGTCTGCCTGCAGGCTCTGCCCAGCAACGATAGCTTCTCAGGGGACAGTATAGGGAAAGCACCCTGCAGTTAGTTCAGTGCTACTACATCTCTGGCAAATGCCTGGTCTGAGTCAACTCAAGCCCAAGGCGGCCCCAGACTGGCCAACTAACAACAGAGGGACCAAACCCTGCCAACGACAGCAAAGAGAACCACTGCAAACAACTGGACTGAAAGGCAAAAGCAGTTCAGCCACAACAGTAGGGCACATGCAACACACATAGGAGACCCCCCTGAAGAGCCAGGTTCTGATGAACAGGGGGCATTGCACAACAGAGTACTCTTCTTCATAAGGTCACTACTTTCAAGAGCAGGAGACATAGCTCACTTTCCTACCACATAGAAACAGACACCGAGAGTTAGACAAAGTGAGGAGACAGGGAAATACGTCCCAGAAGAAAGAACAGGACAAAATCACAGCAAGAGAGCTAAATGAAATGGAGAGAAATAATATGACTGATAGAGAATTTAAAGTAAAGTTCATAAAGATACTCACTGGACTTGAGAAAAGAGTGGAGGACCTCAGTGAGATCCTTAGGAAAGAGAGAGAAAACATGTAAGAAAGAACCAAGCAGAGATGAAGAACTCAAACTGAAATTAAGGGGTGCCTAAGTGGCTCAAGTCAGTTAAATGTCCAACTCTTGATTTCGGCTCAGGTCATGATCGCAGGGTCATGAGATCAAGCCCCACATCAGGCTCTGTGCTCAGCGGGGAGTGTGCTTAGGATTCTATTCTCCCTCTCCCTCTGCCCTTCCCCCACCACTGGCATGCTCTCTCTAGAGAAGAAGATGAACAAATCAGAGACCTGGAGGAAAGAGTAATGGAGAGCAATGAAGCTGAATGGAAAAGAGTAAAAAAATAATAAGACAAGATGAAAATAGATAATAGGGATTTCAACGACTCTATCAAGGAGAACAACATTCCCATTATAGGAATCCCAGAAGAAGAGAGAAAAAAGGGGAGACAAAATGTATTTGAAGAAATAATAGCTGAAAAATCCCCAAATCTGGGGAAGGAAAGAGAAATCGAAATCCCCAAGGCACAGAGAGCGCCCAACAAAATCTACCCAAGGAGGTCCCCACCACAATACATAATAATTAAAATGGCAAAAAGCAGTGATAAGGAGAGTATTTTAAGAGCAGCAAGAGAAAAGAAAGAGATACATACAAGGGAAACCCCGTAAGGCTACTGGCTGATTTTAGCAGAAACTATTCAGGCCAGAAGAGAGTGGCATGATATATTCAAAGTGCTGAAAGAAAAAAACCTGCAGCCAAGAATACTCTTATCCAGAAAGGCTATCATTCAAAAAGAGAGATAAAGAGTTTCCCAGACAAAAGAAAGTTAAAAGAATTCATCACCACTAAACCAGCGTACAAGAAATGTTAAAGGGACTCTTTGAATGGAAAGAAAAGGCCATTAGTAGGAGTAAGAAAAGCAGGAAGCACAAAAGCAATAAAAATTAGTATATCTGTAAAATTCAGTCAAGGAATTCACAAAATAAAAGGACGTAAAGTAAAACACCATATACCTAAAAGGTGGCAGGGGAGAGAAGAAAAGAATGGGTTCAAACGTAAGTGACAATCAATGTAATATAAACTGCTATATGCATAAGATATTATACACAAACCTAGATGGTAACCAAATCAAACACCATTTAACGGATGCGAAAAAAATAAAGAGAAAGAAATCCAAGTATACACTAAAGAAAGCCAGGAAACCATTAAAGAGGAGAGCAAGAGAAGAAAGGAATAGAAAAGAACTACAAAAACAACCATAAAATGAGTAACAAAATGGCAGTAAGTACATACCTATCAATAATTACTTTGAATGTAAATTAACTAAACACTCCAATAAAAAGACATAGGGTGATGAACTGGATAAAAAAGCAAGACCCATCCATATGCTGCCAACAGGAGACTCATTTCAGACCTAAGGACACATGCAGATTGAAAGTAAATGGATGGAAAAACATATATCATGTAAATGGAATTGAAAAGAAGGTTGGGTAGCAATACATATATTGGACAAAATAGACTTTAAAACGAAGATAGTAACAAGAGACAAAGAACACTATATAATCATAAAGGGCACAATCCAACAAGAAGATATAACAATTATAAATACTTACGCACCCAAAATGGGAGCACCCAAACACCTAAAGTAGCTAAAAACAACAAACATAAAGGAAGTAATCAATAGTAATACAATAACAGTAGGGGACTTTAACACCCCACTTACATTGATGGATAGAATATCCAAACAGAAAATCAACCAGATCTAACAGACATATTCACAACATTCCATCCTAAAACAGCAGAATACACATTCTTTTCAAGTGCACATGGAACATTCTCCAGAATATATCACATATTAGGCCACAAAACAAGTCTCAAAAAATTGAAAAAATCAAAGTCATAGATAGCATGCATCTTTTCCATCCACAATGCTATGAAATCAGAAAACAACACTAAGGGGGAAAAAAGTCTGTAAAGAAGATAAATACAGGAAAGTTAAGTAACATGCTACTAAAAAATGAATGGCTCAACAAAGAAATCAAAAAGGAAATAAAAAAAAATACATGGAGATAAATGAAAATGAAAATAAAACAGTCTAAAATCTTTGGGATGGGGCGCCTGGGTGGCTCAGTTGGTTAAGCGACTGCCTTCGGCTCAGGTCATGATCCCGAAGTCCTGGGATCGAGTCCCACATCGGGCTCCCGGCTCACCGGGGAGCCTGCTTCTCCCTCTGACCCTCTCCCCTCTCATGCTGTTTCTCTCTTGCTCGCTCTCTAATAAATAAATAAATAAAATCTTTAAAAAAATAAAATAAAATCTTTGGGATGCAGCAAAAACAATTTTAAGAGGGAAGTTTATAGGAATATAGGCCTCCATCAAGAAACAAGAAAAATCTCAACTACACAACCTAAGATTAAACCTATAGAAACAAGAAAAAGAGCAAACCAAACCCAAAACCACTAGAAGGAAGGAAATAATAAAGATTAGAGAAGAAATATATAAACTAAAAAATAATAATAATGATAATAATAATAATAAAACAGATCAATGAAACCAGGAGTTGGTTCCTTGAAAAGATCAACAAAATTGACAAACCTTTAGCCAGACTCATCAAAAAAAATTTTTTTTAAAGAGAGGACTAACAATATCATAAATAAAAAAAGAGGAAGGAGCGGAGCAAGATGGCGGAGGAGTAGCAGACCTGGATTTCCTCTGGTCTCAGGAATTCAGCTGGATATGGATCGAACAATTCTGAACACCTACAAACTCAACAGGAGATGGAAGAAAAGAATAGCAACAACTCTCTGAATAGAAAAGCGACCACTTTCTGGAAGGTAGGAGGAGTGGAGAAGTGAATCCGAGGTGATATTCTGGAGGATAGACAGCAGGGGAGGGGGCCTCTGTTAGCCACTACCGGCAAGTGATAGAGCAGTGGAGCACAAAATCAGAACTTTGAGAACTCAGCTCCGCTGAGGGATGTCGCTCACGTGGCTAAGCGGGGGGGGGTGGGGGGGGGGTGGGGGGGGGGTGGAACCCTCGTGGGACAGTGTGGTCTCAGGACCCTCGGGGTCACAAGAAGACCGGGGGTGCCTGAGTGTGGCAGAGTTCCCAGGTATCGGAGCGGGGAAGCCGGCTGCAGAGACAGAGCAGAGGAGTGGGCTCTCAGCTAGGGGTTGCCATAGACCGTGATCCAGGGCACAGTCGGGCCACTGCTCCTCCAGCAGGGACCCAACAAGCGGCAGATCTGGGGAGACTTCCATTCCTCCCCCAGGAGGAGTGGCGCGAGAGCGCACCACAGGGATCTGCTGGGTTTGGAGACTCCACGCCAAGTCGGGTGCCAGAGATAGAAACACTGGGTCACAGGCCGGGTGAGCACGGAGTGCGGCCAGAGACCGGGGAGACGGGAGTGATTGACTGCTTTTCCCTGGGGGCGCACTGAGGAGCGGGGCCGAGTTCTCGGCCCCTCCTGGGCGGAGATTGGGAGGCCGCCATTTTCACTCTCGGCCTCCAAAGCTTTACCGAAAGCTTGCAGGGAACAAAAGCTCCCGAGAGCAAACCCTAGCAGATTACTTAGCCTGGAACGGCAAGGGCGGGGCAATTCCGCCTCCTGCAAAGACATTTGGGAACCACGGCAACAGGCCCCTCCCCCAGAAGATCAGCCAACCAAGACCAAGTTTACCGATCAATGAGAACGGCAGAACTCCAGCACTATGGGAATACAGCACATAGAATCCATGGCTTTTTTACGATGATTCTTTAGTCTTTCAAAGTTAATTCTTTTTTTAACTTTTTTTTTTTTGAATTTTTCTTTTTCCCTTTTTCAACCAACATCTTATCAATCCCTTTTTTAAAAAACATTTTTATTTTTCATTTTTAGTCATATTCTATCCCTTCATAGTAGTTACCCTTATTTTTGGCATATATATATAAGTTGTTCTCTCTTTAAAATTTTGAGACACAGAATCTTCTAACATATCAAAATATACCCTAAATCTCTAGTGTATGGCTTTGTTCTACTCTCCTGCCTGATCACATTCTCTCCCCTTTTTTTTTTAAATCCTCTTCTTGCTTTTTTCAAACAACTTATCAATTCCTTTTATAAAATTTTACATAATTTTCATCTTTACAGTCATATTCCATCCCTTCATCATATCAACCCTTATTTTTGTACATATATAGGTTTTTCTTTCTTTAAAATTTTGGAGGCACTTTCTTCTAACAGACCAAAATATACCCAAAAATCTAGTGTGTGGCACTGATCTATGCACCAGCCTCATCATATTTGATCATATTCTGTTTTTTTCTTTTGTTCTGTTTTTATTTGTTTTTGTCTTTTTCTTTTTCTTTTTTCTGTCTTTCCCTTTCTTTTCCCCTGGTTTCAGGTCTTTTCTGATTTGTTTAGAGTATATTTTCTGGGGACGTTGTTACCCTGTTAGCATTTCTTTCTCTCATTCATCTATTCTCCTCTGGACAAAATGACAAGATGGAAAAAATCACCTCAACAAAAAGAACAAGAGGTAGTACCGACTGCCAGGGACCTACTCAATACAGACATTAGTACGATGTCGGACCTAGAGTTCAGAATCATGATTTTAAAGATACTAGCTGGGCTTGAAAAAAGCACGGAAGTTATTAGAGAAACCCTCTCTGGTGAAACAAAAGAACTAAAATCTAACCAAGTCGAAATCAAAGAGGTTATTAATGAGGTACAATAAAAAATGGGGGTGCTAACTGCTAGGATAAATGAGGCAGAAGAGAGAATCAGTGATATAGAAGACCAAATGATGGAAAATAAAGAAGCTGAGAAAAAGAGAGATAAACAACTACTGGATTATGAGGGCAGAATTTGAGATATAAGCGATACCATAAGATGAAACAACATTAGAATAATTGGGATTCCAGAAGAAGAAAGACAGAGAGGGGCAGAAGGTATATTGGAGCAAATTATAGCAGAGAACTTCCCTAATTTGGGGAAGAAAAGAGGCATCAAAATCCAGGAGGCACAGAGAACTCCTCTCAAAATCAATAAAAATAGGTCAACACCCAAACATCTAACAGTAAAACTTACGAGTCTCAGAGACAAAGAGAAAATCCTAAAAGCAGCTCGGGAGAAGAGATATGTAACCTACAATGGTAGAAACATTAGACTGGCAACAGACCTATCCACAGAGACCTGGCAGGCCAGAAAGGACTGGCAGGATATATTCAGAGCACTAAACGAGAAAAATAGGCAGCCAAGAATAGTATATCCAGCTAGGCTGTCATTGAAAATAGAAAGGGGAGATAAAAAGCTTCCAGGACAAACAAAAACTAAAGGAATTTGCAAACACAAAACCAAACCTACAAGAAATATTGAAAGGGGTCTTCCTCTAAGCAAAGAGAGAGCCGAAAGGCAACATAGACCAGAAAGGAACACAGACAATACACAGTAACAGTCACCTTACAGGCAATACAATGGCACTAAATTCCTATCTTTCAATAGTTACCCTGAATGTAAATGGGCTAAATGCCCCAATCAAAAGACACAGGCTATCAGATTGGATTAAAAAACAAGACCCATCGATATGCTGTCTGCAAGAGACTCATTTTAGACCTAAAGACACCCCCAGATTGAAAGTGAGGGGGTGGAAAACCATTTACCATGCTAATGGACACCAAAAGAAAGCTGGGGTGGCAATCCTTATATCAGACAAATTACATTTTAAACCAAAGACTGTAATAAGAGATGAGGAAGGACACTATATCCTACCTAAAGGGTCTATGCAACAAGATCTAACAATTGTAAATATCTATGCCCCTAACATGGGAGCAGCCAATTATATAAGCCGATTAATAACAAAAGCAAAGAAACACATTAACAACAATACAATAATAGTGGGGGACTTTAACACCCCCCTCACTGAAATGGACAGATCGTCTAAGCAAAAGATCAACAAGGAAATAAAGACTTTAAATGACACACTGGACCAAATGGACTTCAGACATATTCAGAACATTCCATCCCAAAGCAAAGGAATACACATTCTTCTCTAGTGCCCATGGAACATTCTCCAGAATAGATCACATCCTAGGTCACAAATCAGGTCTCAGCCACTACCAAAAGATTAGGATTATTTCCTGCATATTTCCAGACCACAGTGCTTTGAAACTAGAACTCAATCACAAGAGGAAAGTCGGAAAGAACTCAAATAACATGGAGGCTAAGACCATCCTACTAAAGAATTAACAGGTCAACCAGGAAATTAAAGAAGAATTAAAAAACTTCATGGAAACCAATGAAAATGAAAACAAAACTGTTCAAAATCTTTGGGATGCAGCAAAGGCAGTCCTAAGAGGAAAGTATATAGCAATACAAGCCTTTCTCAAGAAATAAGAAAGGTCCCAAATACACAACCTAACCCTACACCTAAAGGAGCTAGAGAAAAAACAGCAAATAAAGCCTAAACCCAGCAGGAGAACAGAAATAATAAAGATCAGAGCAGAAATCAATGAAACAGAAACCAAAAGAACCGTAGAACAGATCAACAAAACTAGGAGCTGGTTCTTTGAAAGAATTAACAAGATTGATAAACCCCCGGCCAGACTTATCAAAAAGAAAAGAGAAATGACCCAAATCAACAAAATCATGAATGAAAGAGGAGAGATCACAACCAACACCAAAGAAATACAAACAATTATAAGAACATATTATGAGCAACTCTATGCCAGCAAATTAGATAACCTGGAAGAAATGGATGCATTCCTAGAGATGTATCAACTACCAAAACTGAACCAGGAAGAAACAGAAAACCTGAACAGACCTATAACCACTAAGGAAATTGAAGCAGTCATCAAAAATCTCCGAACAAACAAGAGCCCAGGGCCAGATGGCTTCCCAGGGGAATTCTACCAAACATTCAAAGAAGAATTAATACCTATTCTTCTGAAACTGTTCCAAAAAATAGAAATGGAAGGAAAACTTCCAAACTCGTTTTAGGAGGCCACCATTACCTTGATCCCAAAACCAGACAAAGACCCCATCAAAAAGGAGAATTACAGACCAATATCCTTGATGAATATGGATGCAAAAATTCTCACCAAAATACTAGCCAGTAGGATCCAACAGTACATTAAAAGGATTATTCACCACAACCAAGTGGGATTTATCCCTGGGCTGCAAGGTTGGTTCAACATCTGCAAATCGATCAACGTGACACAACACATTAACAAAAGAAAGAACAAGAATCATATGATCCTCTCAGTAGATGCAGAAAAAGCATTTGACAAAGTACAGCATCCTTTCTTGATCAAAACTCTTCAGAGTATAGGGATAGAGGGTACATACCTCAATATCATAAAAGCCATCTATGAAAAACCTACAGCGAAGATCATTCTCAATGGGGAAAAACTGAGAGCTTTCCCCCTAAGGTCAGGAATGCGGCAGGGATGTCCACTATCACCAATGCTATTCAACATAGTATTAGAAGTCCTAGCCACAGCAATCAGACAACAAAAAGAAATCAAAGACATCCCAATTGGCAAAGAAGAAGTCAAACTCTCACTCTTTGCAGATGAAATGATACTTTATGTGGAAAACCCAGAGACTCCACCCCAAAACTGCTAGAACTCATACAGGAATTGAGTAAAGTGGCAGGATATAAAATGAATGCACGGAAATCAGTGGCATTCCTATACACCAACAACAACACAGAAGAAAGAGAAATTAAGGACTCGATCCCATTTACAATTGCACCCAAAACCATAAGATACCTAGAAATAAATCTAATCAAAGAGGCAGAGAATCTGTACTCAGAAAACTATAAGATACTCATGAAAGAAATTGAGGAAGACACAAAGAAATGGAAAACACTCCATGCTTATGGACTGGAAGAACAAATATTGTGAAGATGTCAATGCCACCTAGAGTAATCTACACATTCAATGCAATCCCCATCAAAATACCATCCACTTTTTTCAAAGAAATGGAACAAATAATCCTAAAATTTGTATGGAACCAGAAAAGACCCCGAATACCCAGAGGAATGTTGAAAAAAAAGCAAAGCTGTTGGCATCACAATTCCGGACTTCCAGCTCTATTACAAAGCTGTAATCCTCAAGACAGTATGGTACTGGCACAAAAACAGACACATAGATCAATGGAACAGAATAGAGAGCCCAGAAATGGACCCTCAACTATATGGTCAACTAATCTTTGACAAAGCAGGAAAGAATGTCCAATGGAAAAAAGACAGTCTCTTCAACAAATGGTGTTGGTAAAATTGGACAGCCACGCGCAGAAGAATGAAACTGGACCATTTCCTTACACCACACACAAAAATAGACTCCAAATGGTTGAAAGACCTCAATGTGAGACAGGAGTCCATCAAAATCCTAAAGGAGAACACAGGCAGCAACCTCTTCGACCTCAGCCGCAGCAACTTCTTCCTAGAAACATCACCAAAGGCAAGGGAAGCAATGGCAAAAAGGAACTATTGGGACTTCATCAAGATAAAAAGCTTTTGCACAGCAAAAGAAACAGTCAACAAAACCAAAAGACAACCGACAGAATGGGAGAAGATATTTGCAAATGACATATCAGATAAAGGGCTAGTATCCAAAATCTATAAAGAACTTATCAAACTCAACACCCAAAGAACAAAGAATCCAATCAAGAAATGGGCAGACGACATGAACAGACATTTTTCCAAAGAAGACATCCAAACGGCCAACAGACACATGAAAAAGTGCTCCACATCGCTCGGCATCAGGGAAATCCAAATCAAAACCTCAATGAGATACCACCTCACACCAGTCAGAATGGCTAAAATTAACAAGTCAGGAAACGACAGATGTTGGCGGGAATGCGGAGCAAGGGGAACCCTGCTACACTGTTGGTAGGAATGCAAGCTGGTGCAGCCAGTCTGGAAAACAGTATGGAGGTTCCTCAAAAAGTTGAAAATAGAGCTACCATACGATCCAGCAATTGCACTACTGGGTATTTACCCCAAAGATACAAACGTAGGGATCCGAAGGGGTACGTGCACCCCGATGTTTATAGCAGCAATGTCCACAATAGCCAAACTGTGGAAAGAGCGAAGATGTCCATCAACAGATGAATGGATAAAGAAGATGTGGTATGTATATATATGTACAATGCAATATTATGCAGCCATCAAAAGGAATGAGATCTTGCCATTTGCAACAATGTGAATGGAACTGGAGGGTGTTATGCTGAGCGAAATAAGTCAATCAGAGAAAGACATGTGTCATATGACCTCACTGATACGAGGAATTCTTAATCTCAGGAAACAAACTGAGGGTTGCTGGAGTGGGGGGGTGTGGGAGGGATGGGGTGGCTGGGTGATAGACATTGGGGAGGGTATGTGCTATGGTGAGCGCTGTGAATTGTGCAAGATTGTTGAATCACAGATCTGTACCCCTGAAACAAATAATGAAATATATGTTAAGAAAAAGAAAAAAAGAAGAAGATAGCAGGAGGGGAAGAATGAAGGGGGGAAATCGGAAGGGGAGACGAACCATGAGAGACGATGGACTCTGAAAAACTGAGGGTTCTAGAGGGGAGGGGGCTGGGAGGATGGGTTAGCCTGGTGATGGGTATTAAAGAGGGCACGCTCTGCATGGAGCACTGGGTTTTATGCACAAACAATGAATCATGGAACACTACATCAAAAACTAGTGATGTAATGTATGGTGATTAACATAACAATAAAAAATTAAAAAAAAATAAAAATTAAAAAAGAGGAATAACAACTGACACCACAGTAATACAAAGGATTTTAAGAGAATACCATGAAGAATTATATGCCAACAAATTGGACAACCTGAAAGAAGTGGATAAATTCCTAGGAACATATAACCTCCCAAAACTGAATCAGGAAGAAATAGAAAATAGATCAATTAACAGCAAGGAAAGTGAATCAGAAAACTCCCCACAAACAAAGTCCAGGACCTGGCAGCTTCACAGGTGCATTCTACCAAACATTTCAAGAAGAGTTAATATCTATTTTCAAACTATTCCAAAAAATAGAAGAGGAAGTAAAGGTTCCAAATTCATTCTAGGAGAACAGCATTATCATGATACCAAAACCAGATACACACTACAAAGAAGAGAACTACAGACCACTATCTCTGATGAACACAGATGCAAAAATCCTCAACAAAATATTAGCAAACCAAATCCAACAATACATTAAAAAAAACATTCACCATGATCAAGTGAAATTTATTCCTGTGATGCAAGGGTAGTTCAATATTCAGAAATCAATGAACATGATACAATACATCAACAAAAGAAAGGATCAAAACCATATGATCATTTCAATAGATGCAGAAAAAGCATTTGACAGTACAATATCCATTCAAAATAAAAACCCTCAAGAAGTAGGTTTTGGGCAAACATACCTCAACATAATAAAGGCCATATATGAAAATTCACAGCTAACATCATACTCAGTGGTGAAAAACTAAGACCTGTTCCTCTAAGATCAGGAAAAAGATATGGATGTCCACTCTAACCACTTTTAGTCAACATAATACTGGATGGAAGTCCTAACCACAGCAATCAGACAACAAAAAGAAATAAAAGGCATCTAACTTGGTAAGGAAGAAGTAAACTTTTCACTATTTGCAGATGACATGATACTATATACAGAAAATCTAAAAGACTCCACACACACACACACACACACACACACACACAAAAACTATGATAAAAACTGATAAAGATACCAAGGAATAAACTTAACCAAAAAAGTGAAAGACTCGTTCTCTGAAAACTATAAAACATTGATGAAAGACAGCATCACGAAATGGAAAGACATTCCATGCTCACAGATTGGAAGAACACTTATTGTTAAAATGTCTATACTACCCAAAGTAAACTATACATTAATGCAATCCTTATCAAAATACCAACAGCACTTTTCACAGAACTAGAAAACAATCCTAAAATTTGTATGGAACCGCAAAAGACCTTGAGGAGCCACAGCAATCCTGAAAACGAAAAACAAAACTGGAGGTATCACAATTCCAGACTTCAAGTTATATTACAAAGCTATAGTAATCAAAACAGTAAGGTACTGACCCAAAAATAAACACATTCATCAGAGGAACAGAAAAGAAAGCCCAGAAATAATCCCACAATTATGTTGTCAATTAATTAATGTGATAAAGGAGACAAGAATATACAATGAGAAAAAGTCTCTTCAATAAATGGGTGTTGGGAAAACTGGCCAGCTACATGCAAAAGAATGAAATCAGACCACTTTCTTATATTATACACAAAAATAACCTCAAAATGGATTAAAGACTTAAGTGTGAGACCTGAAACCATAAAAATCCTAGAAGACAAGATAGGCAGTAATTTCTCTGACATCAGCCATAGCAACATTTTTCTAGATGTCTCCTGAGGCAAGGGAAACAAAAGCAAAAATAAACTATTGGGAAAACATCAAAATAATAAGCTTTGCACAGCAAAGGAAACCATCAACAAAACTAAAGGCAACCTACCGAATGGGAGAAGATATTTGCAAATGACATATCTGATAGAGAGTCAGTATTCAAAATATATAAAGAACTTATACAACACAACCCCCCAAAAAAACACAAATAATCCAATTAAAAATGGATAGAAGACACAAAGAAACAGTTTTCCAAAGAAGACATACAGATGGCCAATAGACACATGAAAAAATGCTCAACATCACCGATCATCAGGGAAATCCAAATCAAAACCACACTGAGATATCACCTTACACCTGTCAGAATGGCTAGTATCAACAAGATAAAAAATAACAAGTGCTGGTAAGGATGTGAAGAAAAGGGAACACTCATGCACTGTTGGGAATGTAATTTGGTGCAGCCACTGTGGGAAACAGTATGGAGTTTCCTCAAAAAGTTAAAAATAGAAATACCACATGATCCAGTAATTCCACTACTGGATATTTGTCCCCCAAAAATGAAAACACTAATTTGAAAAGATATATGAACCACTATGTTTATTGCGCCATTATTAAAAATAGCCAAGCTATTAAAGCAACCTAAGCTTCCATAGTGAGATAATGGATTCAGAAGATGATGTGGTATATATACAATGGAATATTACTCAGTGTTAGAAAAGAATGAGATCTTGCCATTTGTGACATGGATGGACCTAGAGGGTATTACGCTAAATGAAATAAGTCATACAAAAAATGACAAACACTATACCATTTCATTTACATATGGAAGCTAAAAAACAAAACAAAGGAACAAACAAAAACACAGAAACAGATTCATAAATACAGAGAACACACTGGTGGCTGCTAAAAGGGAGGGAAGTGGGGTGTGGGTGAAATAGGTGAAGGGAATTAAGAGGTTCAAACTTCCCATTATGAAATAAATAAGTCATGGGGATGTAATGTGCAGCATAGGAAAAAGTCTTTAATATTACAATAATTTCATGTGATGAGAGATGGTAACTAGACTTCCTGTGGGGATCATTTCATAATGTATAAAAATGTATAAAAATATTAAATCACTATGATATATACCTGAAATTAACAGGATACTGTGTCAATTATACCTCAATAAAATAATAATAATAATATATTACTCATTCAACAATATTGAGAATCCATTATATGCCAGGCAATATGGAAATATTGGGTGTCAGGGATACAAATGTGAATGGTTACATGAGGTTCCCCATCCTCTCAATCTGAAATATCGTGTAGGAGAATATGATTACTTGCACCTTACTTTTAGCCCCACCCTACTCCTCAAAGGGGTTTAAAAATCATTAAAGGCAAAAATTATAACTCTAAATTTTCCATAGTACCATCACAGAATAGTATATACATTTAACATATTATACCTTGTAGAAAGTTATAACCATCATTGAACAAAAATACAAATGATTTAGGCTAAGAAATTAGGGCCCCTAAAAAACAAATAATTTCCCTTAAGGAAATTTAATATTTTATCCACGAGCTAAGTGATTCTGCTCAAAAAGGTAAATAATTAAATAGGGAAGAGGAAGTAGAAAAAGAATTTAGCAAGAAAAGGGGAAATATATTGTCATTTTTAAGAGTCAACATTTTAAAAAATGGTATGCTATAGCTAGCTATCTAGATCTGGTAACCTGAGCATTTCCTAAAGCACTGCAAACTTAAAACCAAAGAATATCAAAGAGTGGCAAAATCCATTCTCCTCTATAGAATAGAGTTGTAACTGGATAGATTGCTCAGCCTGGATTTACATTTTCCCAAACTTCCTGAATCTTGCGGTGGCCAATATGGCTAGTTTTCCTCAATGAAGTATGAGTACAAATGGCATTTGCCACTTTTAAGTCACAAGGTTGTATCTATTAGGCAGCTTAGGCTCGCTTAATTAATAGAGTAGGCACATAACATTATTTATCCATCTTAGGATTCATTTTGCTCTTTTTTGATATTCAGGTAGCAAATACAACTGTTTTTTTTTCCCCAGAGCAAACTGACTAAAATGTTATTTCTAAAATTTTATCATTATACTATCAATTATGGTATTTCCTATAAGGAAAACACAACATTGGAGAATGTATAAACTTCAAACTTATATGTCACATAGGAGTTTATATTCCATTTTAGAAAGTCATTATATGGATGTAGAGAACATAAAAATAAAATTGAATCTTTTCTAAATTAACTTCTACCTTAAGTCCTTTAGTAAAATAACTTTTAACAGTAACCAAACTTAGATCAAAGTTCTCCCAAAACTTTAATTGGCTAGGAAGGAAACAGATTAAAAGTCAAAGAGCAAAGTCTCCAAAAAGAGGCTCCATTTACGCCAGAAAAATTATAGGCAATTCAGCACATAATGAGCAATTGGGTACAAAACGAATTTAAATATTTTATCACAATATAGGTCATTATTGCAATAAATTTCTTTCTCCTTCATTTTTGAGATGTTTATACTTTGAAAATAGCTCTGGGAAGCGCTAATCACATGGATTGTTGCAGTAATAATATACTGATTATATAATTATAGGTACTCTTGTTATATATATAATTGAATAATTTACTGATTGTACGTAAAACATGGGATTGTATGAATCAAAAGTACAGGTTTTCAAGAGATCAAATAGAATCATCCCAGTCATTTGTTAATCTTTTTTATAAATGAAGCTGTCTGAAAATTTTACAAGTTTCAATGATAACTGCTAGTAATAAAATGGTAACTGCTAATAATAAAAGATAAAATTCAATAAAACAATAAATAATTGCTAGATACTACTATAAAACCATAACACTATCTTAAGAGTTTTAAAGTATATATGGCATAGCCTATTAATTCAAAAAACAACAGGCTATAAGCAAAGTACAATAGTGAAGAATACTCTGACTATCGTAGTTTCAAAATAGTAATGATTTGATATAATGATCCTGATATTCTTAACATTGTTGCAAAAAATTTTTTAAATAATTGTAAAGATCTACTACCTAAAATAATATATTAATTTTTAGTATTTCCTGTACAACACCAACCTGTTCCAATTCTTGTATTTTAGCATCCTTGACTTGCAGGATTTCTAAAACTTTTCTGTCTTTAGCTTCAGATTTCTGTTTTTCTCTAGAAAGAAAAATATAGAGTTTATTAGTCAAAATTGGTAGCTAATCCTTTAAATTTTCACATCCTGAAAATGAGTATCACTTTATAAAATACAGAAAATTAAATTATCTGGGGTTGACAGCCCTTACAGAATTAATCAGAAACCATATGGCAGGTGACAACAACTTACAAACCACTGACAACTAAGACAACTTCATACCAAAACAACAGTTTAGTTTCCAGATTTAGATGCACAATAAAAAAAAAATACTTAAAACATGTTTAATATTGATTGCAATAACCACTATATCAATTTAAAACAATAAATAAGACAATGTTCTTTTTTTGTGTGTTTTTTAATTTTATTTTATTATGTTATGTTAATCATATGTTCTTAACATAAACATTTTATGCACACAATTAAATTAAGAATAAAATATCACTTTTGAAGTAAAACACTCAGAAAAGAGCTAGAGATTTCATAATAACCAACGTTTTTAAAAATGGGATAGAAATTTATTGGACATTTATTTCTATTTTTAAAAAACTTTAAAAATAGGTAAACAGTCTACGGCCATACCACCTGAATGCGCCCGATCTCGTCTAAAAATAGGTAAACAGAAATCCATACCTAAATCACTAATAGGTGATACTAAATCCAAAGTAGGTAAGGGAGAAGAAAGAACCCTCATTTGGGAAACAGTAAAATGAACGAAAGGGCCTTAGAAGGCACAAAACAATTATCAGAATGAAGAGACACCAATCAGAAAAGCACATCACTGGTTGTAAGAGATAAGTTCAGATGGTGTACTGCTACATTTTAAAAACTTAAGTTAGACTTTTCCAATAAGTTAGCATAGTAAGTTCACACTTTGAGGCTCTTCCCTGTTCTCTCAATTTATAGTATTAATAGAAAATCATAATAGAAAAAAATTAAGGAGACACAGCCAAATCTCTAAGGATTACAAACTAAACAGAAATACAATGCTATAAACAAGGATGAAGCTGTTGTATACTGCCCAGATCTCAATGCAGGCTAAGGTGAAGAAGAGCTTGGTGCCTAGGGATAATTGGGAAAAAGTGTCCTGCTGAATATGTAGAAGGATAGCTACACTCACTGTTTGAAACCAGAGACTCTCCCCACCCTTGCCTGGAACTAAGGATTATATGAAAATTTAGAAAGGCAAATGTTTATAGACAGCATCCTAATCAGGCACTGAGCGAAAACACTCCATAGCTCAAGTACTAAATACAACAAATCCTCTGTGTCACTGTTGGCTAAGAGCCCCAAGCTACCAATATTAAAACCTATTTCAGGATGGGGTGAGGGTGACAATTTAGTGGCAAGCACAAAATTTCTAGAGAAAAAAAAAGGCATTGGATAAGGAAGGGTGGTTGAGAAATGAAAAAGAGAACATTAACAGCAACCCTCTTACTCAAGATTTGACCAGAAATAAAAAATTCAAAACACAACACATGCAGACACTAACTCAATAATTAAAAGAAGCAATTACTCTAGACAAAATGAAAATAACAGAATACACTGAAGAAGACTTTAAAATAAATAAGGATCTTTTATGACCTAAAAGAATGACTAAAATTAAAAACAAAAACAATAAATAAACAACAAGTAGATCTAAAAAATAATCTATTGAAAACCTTGAAAAGGTTTATAATCCCTGAATTAAAAAACAATTCAATGGGCTTAGTTCAAAACTAGATGTAAAAAGAGAATAAGTGAAATGGATGATAACAATGAGATATTCATCCAGAACACTACATAGAGAAATGAGATTAAAAATATGAAAACACAGTTAAGACATGTAGATTTCACTTGGAACTCCCAACATATGCCTAAAGAGTTCCAGAAGTAGATAATGGGATGAAAGATAAAGAAATATTTTTAGGAGGTAACTGCTGAGAATATTTTAGAATTAAATGGAATCCTCAGATTGAAAGAATACCTACTAGAGCAAATTCCTAAAAAACAAACACACCACATCTACATATTAATCCATCATTTACTCAATAAGCATTTGTATGACAGGCATAATCCTAGGGTCTAGGCAACTGTAGCAAACAAAACAAACCAAGTGCTGCCTTAATGGAATTAACATTCTAGCTCACGGATTCTGAAAATAAATGATATTAAGTGAATACATAATATGTCAACTGGCTATAAGTATAATAACAATAAACGAGGGTAATGCAGAAAGGAATTTCTCATCTTGGAGAACTGGGAAGCAAAAGGAAGGTTGTTGCTATTTTATATAGAATAATTTAAAAATGATTGTCCTTGAAGATGCTATGTAAGCAGAAACCTAAAGGAAGGAAGGAAAAGTCATAGAGATTTCAGGGAAGAGTTTTCCAGGCCTTGGGACCAGTAGCAAGTGCAAAGACACTGAGGCAAGAGCACAATCGGTGTATCCAAAGAACAGTAAAATAGTAGCATCCACACAAGGGGAGAATGGTGGCTGAGGACAGAATGGTCACTGGAAATAAAGTAATATATGGCCTTTTATGACATATATTGGATCTGACTCTCAGTAAAATGGGAGGACAGAGGATAGTTTTGAGTAGAGAAGTAATACAAATTAATATTTCATGAGTATCATGGGCTGAGGAGAGACTCTAGAAATCAAAAGTGTAAGCAGAGACAACAGTTAGGAGGCAACTAAAATACCTCGGGTGAGAACTAAATATGAACTGGACAAGATAGGTAATGTTGGTGGTAACTGAGAAAGTGATAAAATTCTTGATATTTTGTAGGTAGAGCTAACAGGATTTCTTAATGCAGTAGATAAGAGATATAAAAAAAAGAGAGAAGAATGTTTCCAAGGCTTTTGTCTGACTAACTGGAAGGATGGAGTAGACATTATCTGAGATCTAGACGAAGAGAGTGAGGAACATTAAATTTTGGGATTTGGACATGTTAAATTTGAGATGCCTAATCAACATCCAAGACATGGTTGGATAAACAAGTCTGGAATCAGTCAAGTAGTCAAGGTTGAAGATAAAACTTTAGGCATCATCCAAATATATTTAAGACCAAAGCGTAGGTGAGACACTTAAGGAGTGATTTTGGATAGAAAAATCTGAGGAATTGGGTCCTGAAGCACTCCCCATTTATAAGTTAGTAAGATAAGGGAAAAACAGCCAATGATACTATGAAGGGTAAACATTCATGCAAAAGCAGAATCAAGACAGAAAGTTAATTGAACAAGTATTTCTAGAAGAAAGGAATCAACCATGGCAAATGCTGCAAACATGCTAAAGAAGATAAAGACTGAACCTACTGGGATTTAGCGGTACTGAAGTCACTGGTGATTTTGACAAGAGCTGTTTTAGGAGAATGGTGGATATACAAGCCTAACTGGAGTGAGATCAAGAGAGAAAGGAAAAAATGGAGATAGTAAAGACTACTTTTCAGAGGAATTTTGCTGAAAAAAGGAGCAGAGAAATGGAACAGTACTTCAAGGGAAATGTGAGATCAAAAGAGATTTTTCTCAAAAGATTGAAGATAAAACTGCATGTGAGTATGTTGACAGGAATGATCCAGGACAATTAGTGATACTGATGATGCAAGAGAGAGAAGGGAGAACTGCAGAGTGACATCCTTGGGTCCTTGAGTCTTTAGTGTACACAGTTTGTTTGGGCTTAGATGACAGCATAAACAGTTCTTCCAAAGAAATAAAAAGAGAAAATACGGATACAGATTCAGATATTTTGGTAGATGTGGTTATGGGAAGAAGTAAAAGCTCTCTTCTAAAAGCTTCTATTTACTCAGTGGTGTAAGAAGCAAGGGGATTGTCAAGAGTTTAGCTAAAGTTACTTCATGATTGCTGCCTTGGCATCCACTTGGTTTGGCCAAGCAGCCTGAAGTGACCTTAAATGAAGCTAGCTCGTGCAAGTGCCCCAGATAACAACCTGCAGAGTCACAAGTAAATTTAGGTTCTTGATAGGACTTCCCCAACAGCCCTTATTATCAATAGTGTCCCCTGCCTCCCAACACTTTCCCTTACACGTCCCTTATATAAGACCTCTCCCCCAAAGAGCCAACTAAAACCTGGCTCTTTTGGTTTGACCAATCCCACCTTAGCCTGGAAACCCCAAAGCACTCTACCCATGAACCCTCAGAAAAGCATGTGCCCCAGGTCCTGTCTATCCCCATACTGTGCCTTGACTTCCCATGTGGCCCCTTAAGGTATGCTGGATACTTCCTCCAGGACCTGTGAATAATAAACCTCTATTTCAGTTTCTCTTGTGGTCTGTTGTTGAACCATGGCTCAATATCCAGCACCCTGTGCTCCTCTTAACAACATTAATTTAACAAATTCATAACAGTTATCCATCAACTGAAAGTGAGAAGGGGAAACAAAGTGCTAGAAGTTGACAAGAGAGTAAGCATCAAATAGTCTTCTAGAATACTGGGAAGGTGAGTGAGTCAGAAAAAAAAAAAAAAAAAGATATCTACTAGGCAGTGCTAAAGACCACAAAGTTTAGTGGTCATAAATTCACACATGACCAGACTTCATGGTTCAGAATTTTTCTCTAGCCATGTTCAGCTCTCTGGTTATAAGTACATAGTACAAACATAATGTATTATGACTACTTTTTTTACTGTTTGTGCTTTATTCTGCTTCATTATTTTATTTTCTATTTACCAACTATTGATAGCACATTTAATGCATAATCACAGTCCATTGTCTTCAACTGGGCTCTCTTTATATTTGTGGTTCTTTTATTAGTAGTGAAATTAAACATACTTTCATCAATTGAAGTGCTTTTTTTCCCTAATTTTCCAGTGCCAGTGAATGTATTTGATTTTATACTTTTTGATTTATAAAACTATTTTTATATGTGACAAATATATGCCCTTTATCACTATATTGTACACCTGCA
The DNA here is from genome assembly GCF_964656455.1 of Halichoerus grypus. Classification (NCBI taxonomy): domain Eukaryota; kingdom Metazoa; phylum Chordata; class Mammalia; order Carnivora; family Phocidae; genus Halichoerus; species Halichoerus grypus. The sequence continues at coordinate 43,708,742 of NC_135725.1, read as the reverse complement.
ACTAACATAACACTGTATGTTAACTATTAATCCTGGAATTAAAAGAAAAAATATATATACCCTTTGCCTTTCATTTATCACAAAGATATACTCTCAAATTATCACTTGAGCTTTTAATTTGATATTATAAAATCATGAGTATTGCAAAACAGTACTACATCAATTCAAGGTATATGTATCTGGGGGAAAATGGCTTCAAATCCCAAAGGGAAGGGCATGATTGGGTTGACCCAAGGACAAAGTCCCAGGATGTAACAGGCAAGACATTAATTACACTCAGAAACTCCCCCTGTAAGTTGCTTTCTGGATATGCGATGAGTCTAAATTTCCAGGAATTAGTTTAATTTACAGGGATAGAGTCTTTCTAATCCACTCTTTTATAATAAGCCTAAAATCCCCACGGGGTCAAAATACATTCTGGTGGTCCTTTTAAATGAGACAGGACAAAACTAGACTATATGCCACAAAACCCAAACAAAAGCATTACTACAGATTCCAAATGAACTTGGTACCAGGGTGGTTATTTCCTATGACACAATATGTATATAAATTCAGTCACAGTCTCACCCAGTGGTTCCTATACTACAGGTCATCAGAGAAGTAGCATTAGCATCACCTAGGAACTTGCTAGAGATGAACTATCTTCCACCCTCTCTAACGGCAGAAAGTCTAGAGTAGGGCCCAGCAATCTGTGTTTAACCATAACAAGGTGCTATGGACTGAATGTTTCATATTCATATGTTGAAGCCCTAATCCCCAGTGTGCTGATTTTTGCGGTGGGGCCTTTGGGAAGTCATGAGGGTAGAGCCCTTATGACTAGGATTAGGGAATCTATAAAGAGACATGAGAAAGATGATCTGCCTCTTTATCATGTGAAAATATAGCAAGAAGGCAGCTGTCTGCAAGAGAGCTCTCACAAGGAATGGAATCAGCAGTCACCTTGATATTGGACTTCCTAACCCCCAGAAATGTGAGAAATTAGATGTTTGGCTTTTTAACTGCCTAGTCTATGGTATTCTGTTATAACAGCCTGAACTAAGACACAAAGCCTCAAGTGATGCTGATACACACTAAAGTCTGAGTCACTGAAATAACAATAACTGATTAAGCTGAGTAATATAATACTGAAAATATAGGTCATAAATGAAATATAAACTTCAAGTCAAATATAAACTTCAAAAATAGACTTCAATGATGTATTTTAAACCAAAAAACCTCCAAAATTGATGATTATGTTATAGTTTTGAACTTGGAAAAAAAAAAATCACAATTCAAAATGTATATAGAGATTTGTCCAGCAGCTCCTCCTGGTGGTATGTGATATGTAATATTTTCATAACAGGAAATGCTCCCAAGAGAAAACAGCGCTACAGTATGAATACAATATTTTTTATTTAAAATAATACACTGAAAAAAAGTTGTTTCAAGTTTAAAACATCACCAACCTATCTGGTCAATTCAATTAATATATATTCTATGTATTTATAAGACACAATGAAAAGGTTCCTAAAAAAAAAAAAAAGACACTGTCAAGAAGTTGATGATGATCAATGACTGAGACAAACTCCTGTTTAGCTAATTAGAACCACTGATGTGCAATAATGATGTGAGCTAAGAATATTTGCAGACTTCTTTAGGATGAAAAATGAAGTGAAGAGACGCTGTCAAATGTGTACAAGTTTAAAGCTCCAATCACTTTTCCCAAGAGTACTACCCATTTAAACATTTAACATTGCTGTACTTAGCCACATGAATTACCATGTTAATTTTTTGCCATTTTTCTAAACTCAAAAATCTGAGAAATTATTCTAAATCATTAAGAAACAAAATTTTACTGTGTTATAGACCATGCCATATATTATACACTATGACAGGATCATATTTTCTGGGTTTGAGCCCATTTTTAATGAGATGTCAAAAATGAAATATTAGTGCCTAAAAGAAACATTTAACTATAAATGAGGCAATGATATTGGTCTGATTTTAGAAAACAAAGAAAATAAAAAAGCAAAACTTACTGACATTGATTATTCTTAATTAACAGATAGATAATAATAATGCACAAAATAAACCTAGTTGGACTAACGTTTTCTTTCATTTGAGCACAGAATCTATTAAAATGTAGATTTTATTATTAATGACTTTCCATTTAAATGCTTTCTCAATTTCTAGTAAACATTAAGATTCTAAAACAGTAAGACTGATAAAAATGGAAGTTTAGGGAAATGAGAATTATACCATTATCAAATTATCTATCCTTTTATTCATGAACTGTTTCATAACTATTTTTCTATTTTGAATATGCATAATAAATTACTAGAATAGTATCTACGAATAATATAGTAAGATAGCTTGAAAAAAAGGGAAAAACTTAAAAGCTTAACACAAATATTTTTCAAATACATTTACTCCAGAGTAAAAATAGCTATTGAAAAAAACTCTAATATTCTTAATAAAAATACATTGTTAAATCAATAGGCCCTAAAATCTCTGTTATAAAATATTTTAAAGGTCCAAGTATACTTAAGATATCTATTTTGCTTTAAGATCAAAACTTAATTTTTATTACATAATCCAGAATTTCTATGTATAATTTATACTTCAATACAATAAATATATTTAAACCATACATGAAAGGCAAAACTTGTGCGTGAAGACTCCACCTGACATGTGAAAACTGATAGATTTTTTTTTTCTTGTTCAGTCAGGTAGGTCCAAACTAGAATAAAGAATAGAATTAGGCTACAGCGTCTTAATCTGAATTTGTAAATTATGGTGTATTGATGAACTCCATAAACAAAGAAGCAATAATTTACTATAATGTAACAACTTAGACTGAATATATTACCAAATAATATTTCTTTGTTTTAGATATCCTTATCCACTCAACATTTCTAAATATACAAAGCTGAAACTCAAAACATTTTGTTTTAGAGTTAGAAACTAAATGACTTTATTTGGTTACTGATTTTCCTGTTTCTTTTAACTACATGTGCAGATACTTCTGCATATACTCAACATTCATTATCTAAAACATCCAGAAAAGAGTTGGAAAAGATTGTGTATTGTATGTCTTTAATAACTGTGCAAATATTTTTCACTCAGAATCTAGAAGTCTTTTACAGTGTTCAAAAATATCAGCACTTCAGAACAGACTGTTTTAACATCTGCACATCACCAGGGTTGCCCCCAAGGATTTTTAAATGATGCCTGCCTGTGCTGAATAAAGTGCTAACTTGCACCTTGCATTTCAAACTGTGTCCTGAGCAGCCATCCAGTTGGTACAACACCAGCTGAATTCCCACAGGCCACTGTTCACTCAGGCTTGACTGCAATTATCATGTCAATATTTTGTGCTCCGATATGCAGATATGCACACATGCAAGCTGCATAATACTTCCTTCTCCATGGAATGTTGACTTATGTTCAACGTTCTGGGAATTTTTAATGAAACTAGAAATAAACTTACATCAAATAAAAACAATCACAATTATTTTGCCTTAAAAATTATATTTGTGTTACCTTCTGCCATCCATATAAAGGCTAAATTTTTAAAGTAACTATGCTTCAGTACAATTTTACAATTCTTTAATTGAAAGGTCTTCATAAAAGTTAAAAGACTATTTGTCAAGCTTCTTGCAAAAATAAGAGTTCAGATGTGTTTTTTCATTCTTTATTGTTCATTCTTTCTTGAACAGTAGAGTGGTTCCAATTAGACACCTTTCTATTAGTTCCTTTATCTTCCCATCCGTCCCTATCTCTGCCTAGGCATTCATGGCTATTGCACCAGGAAAAGTACTCAGCAAAAGGTATTTATGCCCTGTTTGGAGCTGCCTAGCAGCACTGCTGCCAGATGGAAGAATCCTGGCAGCTACACTTCTGGGGTCTCCAACCAGCCATGCTACTTCCATGCTCCAAAATGCAACCCTTTTGCAGGCTGTGTTTGCTTAATACACATGGGACAGTGTACAACCATATAGCAGCTGTGCAACCCATGTGTTTAAGAGTGAAATGGAACAGGAGGGAGGTTTTCCCAGTGGTGAGAGTATATAATATAACCTTATAAACAACAGCCTGCTTATTAAGCATCTAAACTTTAACTGTAAACATAAATATGAGATAATCTCTCATCCTCTATGAGGTTAAATCTTTAAGCACAACTATTTCAAGAATACAGCATGCATATCCTAAATAAACATGCAAAAATCGTCTTGCCTTTTTTATTCCTTTTTATGGTTCCCATTTTCTAGGACTGAATTTTCATTTACAGACCAGAGAGAGAGAGAGAGAGAGAGAGAGAGAGAATACTAGAAATGGGAGAGTGAGTAAAAGAAAAAAGTATCAAAGAGCCCATCAAATAGTAAAAATAAATGGTAAAAAGAAAGCAAAACATATCTCTAAGACTGATACAAAGATTAAGTGTTTAGAAGTAAAAAACAAATAGGAAAATAAAGCAATTTCTGCAGAGGCTTCATTTGAAAATGTTATATACGAAAAAGTAAAAAATATTAACATTGGTAAACCCTGAACATCTTCAATTGGAGATTTAGATATTATTTCTGAATTTGAGTATTCAAGTTCAAGGACAAAACACATTATTTTAAGGATTAACAAACTGCAAATAAGCTTTAAAATTAAGGAACAACAATAACAGCAAAAAGGCTGCAAGTTTTCTTGGAAGCCTATTATTCAGAAAACATTAACTGACTTTTCTCAAGACGCTATAAAAACAAACTGAAAAGGAATGTAAACTATAACATGAGATGGTGATGATGATACACTTACAATGTGCTAGGCATTATTATAACTACCATACATGCATTAACTCAAAACAACTCTATTCTTATTTTCATCTTACAAAAGGAAAACTAAGGCATATAGAAGTGACTATTTCTCTCAAGTCACACAACAAACCACGTGGTACAGCCAAGATTCTACACCACGTAGCCCTGTCTCCAAAGCCATGTTCTTAACCATTAATCATTAAAAATAACCTCTTTATAGATATTACGGTTCAGTATTAAGTAAGTTCCAATGAACAAATTTTTCCCTAACATCTTTAAAACTGTTAAATTTTGGATCTCAGATTTTTCCATCTATAAAGATATAACAATATTCACCTTTCTAGTTTAGATTCTCTTCTGGAATGTCAGAATTGCCTGTAAAGATGTTTCAAAATACAGATACCTCAGTCTCATCCTAAACCTTGACCAACAACAATCTCATAGAGTTCATGGGTGAATGATAGCTCACAAATCTCTAAATAAATTAATCTACAACTCAGTGAAGGAAATATTCATATAATTAAATCTTTGCTGTATAATTCCTCAATGATTAAAATTAAATATGACATTCCTCACATGTCCCCTGATCAAAATTTTGACTACCTGAGAGAACTGTTTAAGGATCAGTGCCATTTTTGAGTACCTGTTACTGGACAAGCTTTTTTTTTTTTTTTTAAGATTTTATTTATTTATTTGACAGAGAGAGACACAGTGAGAGAACACAAGCAGGGGGAGCAGGAGAGGGAGAAGCAGGCTTCCCGCTGAGCAAGGAGCCCGATGTGGGGCTCGATCCCAGGACCCCGGGATCACGACCTGAGCCGAAGGCAGTCGCTTAATGACTGAGCCACCCAGGCGCCCCTGGACAAGCATTTAATTAAATGCTTCTCTAATTCAACAAACTCTTTCTAAAATCCTTTTAACAAATGTGTTAACTAAGACCTAAAGAGTTTCAATAAGGAAGACAGAAATATTTGTGATTTAAACTCTGGTCTATGTGACTTCTAAGTCTGTGTTCCCAACCTGTTATGGACTGTATGTTTATACCCTTGCCCCAAATTCATATGTTGAAATCTAAACCTCAATGTGATGGTATTTGGAGGTGGGGAATTGGGAGGAATTGGGAGATAGAGACTTGGATCCCCTCATAAGGCAATGGAGACACCAGAGCGCTCTCTTTCCCCTACCCGAGGGTGTAAGTTGGTGGCTCTCACTAGAACCTGACCATACTGGCACGCTGATCTCATGCTTCCTGCCTCTAGAACTGAGAGAAATAAATGTTTGATGTATAACCCACCCAGTTTATGGTATTTTGTTACAGGAGCCTGAGCTAAGAGCCCATCTTTACATAATGTCAGTTCTAAAATTCAATCTTAAATACATCTCCAGAAGTTCTGATTTTATGTAACTTTGAAAGAGATCCTCACAGGTAAGAAATAACACTTTAACCATGGAAAATGGAATCTTTTAATTTAACAAATACTATACACAAAACAAACAATAAGTTGAGACAGAATAAATGCAAGGAAGAGACCTTGTTTCTTCAATGGGGGGGGGATCAAGGAAGACATCTCTTAGTTAATGATTACAGTTTTTACCACAACCACCTTCATGAGAAGCACTATGTATTTTCCTTCCCCTGACCTTCTCTCTTCTCACATATAAGTAGAATCTTAAACACATATTAGGCATTCAAAAAATAATTCTGAATTAAAAGTACTTATTAAATACCATCAGGTAAGCAAACTACACCGCAATCTATACAAACCTAGAATTTAAAAACATAAAAACATATAAAATTTTAAAGAAGATTTAAGACAATAAAAACATATCTAATAACTGAATGGTATTTTTTGCAGAGATGGGAGTATATCAAAAAAGGAAGAAACAACAGTATTCATTAAGAAGTAAAATATACAAGTAAAATGTCATATTGCTGGCCAGCTAAACCAAATGTCTTTCATTTCCAGCAATATTATAGTTCAAAATTATGCTTAACCATAGTTATACTCTCCCCCAAATCATTAGTATGGCCTGTCATTTCTTTCATTACACAGATCTAGCTGCCTGTGAACTACTTGCTAAAACCAATTCCTTGAACTCATCATGAACCATATGCCCATTTTAATCCTGAATTCATCATGACATAAATGGAATAAAATGTCACTAAGTAGTATATTTATTTATTTTATTTCTTAAAGTTTTGAAGCATTATGCTTGGCTTCTTTTCTCTAATCCACTAATAAAAGACTTTACTAAGTGTGGACCTTAAAATAAATTTAGATCACATTCACTTGGTTTCTTCTTTCTTTCTTTGTTAACATTCAGGTGAGAGATAATTCTCCCTTTGGGCAGTGGTTAAAAACAGGGGCTCTGAGGATAGCTGAGTGGCTAAGTCAGTTAAGCATCTGACTCAAATCAAATCAAATTCTTGATTTCAGCTCAGGTCATGATCTCGGGTCATGAGATTGAGCCCCATGTTGGGCTCTGTGCTCAGCTGGGAGTCTACTTGAGATTCTCTCCCTCTGCCCCTCTCCACACTCATGCATGTGCACACACTCTCTCTCTTCCGCTCTTTCTCATACACACAAATAAATAAATAAATCTTAAAAGAAAAAAACAAAACAGGGGCTCTGGAAATATACATACTGCCACACATTAGTTCTGTGAGCTTGGGCAAATTATTTAACCTCTCTGTAGTTCATTTCCTTCATCTGTATAATAAGACTAATAATAAGGCCCATCTCATAGGACTATTGTAAGAATTCAGTCAATATATGGAAAGCACTAAGAACCATGTATGGCCCACAGTAAACACTTGACAGATGTAAGCTATTATCATCATGATTGTTTTATGATGTATTAAACTAAGAACACATGGAATAGCAAATATATGCTTACAATAATATTACACAAAAATGTTTTCCATATAGTTCAGAATATACTTCCTTATAAAATACACCATTTTTAAACATTTATTTATTTAAGCAATCACTACACCCACTGTGGGCCTTGAACCCATGACCCTGAGATCAAAAGTATCATGCTCTTCCAACTGAGCCATCCAGGTACCTTCAAAGTATATGATTTTTTTTTTTTAATTTTTAAAGATTTTATTTATTTGTTTGACAGAGAGAGAGAGAGCACAAGCAGGAGGAGTGGCAGGCAGAGGGAGAGGGAGAAGCAGGCTCTCCGCTGAGCGGGGAGCCTGACATGGGGCTCGATCTCAGGACCCTGGGATCATGACCTGAGCCGCAGGCAGATGCCTAACGACTGAGCCACCCAGGCGCCCCCAAAGTATATGATTTTAAAAAATCATTTTGAGTCATAGTTCAGTTTAGAACTATAGGCAGATATCCTAAAGATCAATCAGGAATATTCTAAATCCATTACAATACAATAACTGATGCTATGAAGAACAGTAACAGCACAGATAGTTTTGGTTATTTTCAGTTTTAATTCTTTTCCCTAATATATCCCCATAATAAAATTCATATTTTCTTTTTTTTACTCACTACACCTTGTACAGTAATGATATAGTACATTTTTATCCCATTTAATGTGTTTAAATATTTTATTCATTCATTATTTCTCTTTGTATTACAGATTATTTATAAACAGTTACAAAACCAATTTATTCAATAATTTTTCTATGAAGCCTCTGCTGTAAATATTTTTCCACCAAGAAAATGTCAAATATATTATTCCTTTATTTTAGTATTATAAAATCAGTTCCTTAAGAAACCTTGCTAGTCAAAAATGATCAAAAAAGATTCTCTATCTCAACATAAAAAAATTAGTTAGGACACTAATCATGCCAGAATTCCATATGAAACAGTAATGAACATTAAAAGAGAACAAGTTAATTCTATTACCCAGAATATGTACCAAGGCTCCCAGGGGTGCTGTAACAAACAGACAGGGCATTGTGGGGTATTTTAAATGTCTGAGGGAAACACGGCAATACTTCACATCTGTTGGATACTGCATAGAATACTAGCTAGAAGTTCACGGTTTCAACATTAGATTGCACTACAGTTCTTTCATGACATCATATCTTTATGAGGTTGAGTTTTTGACCAGTTTATAAAGTTGAGTTTTTAAGAGCAAAAAGCAGTGTGAAAGAAGAAATAAGGGTAGCAGTGTCCAATCTGATTACAAGGTTGGAGAAATTGTCCAGTACCCAACAGTCTCACATTCTATAGCAAATAATTATGTTTATTAAAGAATAAAATTAAAATATAACTATTTCCTTTTAATTTGTATGTGTATTTTAATAGCCAATACAATGTTAGGGCATAAATACTTAATCAAGGTAACTCTTGGGTATTTCTTCAACTTGAAGTGCCATGAAAATATTACTGATATACTAAGGTACTATGAACTGAGAACAATGGGGAACCTATGAATTAATCTTTAAAGAAAACACAAAAACAACAAGAAAACAGATCTATTATTTAAATGAGCAAAGATTATAATGTATGGATAATTATTAATTACATCACTTAAAGTAACAGGTCTTTACTAAAAAGTCTCACAACTCCCTGGTAGAAGTCCTAATTGCTATAATTACAGTTCTACTCAGTCTCACTTAACTTTAATCTCAGTTCATCCTATACCATGCTCTGTATTTCAGCAGGCTCATACATTTCAAGTCTTAAACTGAAGGAGTATAAGAATATAACAACTCAGCTAATGACAAATAAGTTATATACTCTCCAGGTTAAACACAGATATTTTGGCAAAATTTTTAACCACTAAGAATTTCCAGGTACAAACATCATGACATTTATCAATCAACTTCATTATGAGAGGTCTATCTGAAACTCTGAATACAATAGCAACAAAATTTGTTTAATTTTTTATACCCGGTATTTTAGTGAAAATTTTAATATGCCATGTGAATAAAATTAAACTCACCAGACAAAAAAACTCCTTTGTTGGCATAATTTCAATTTAATATTAAATTACTCTACGTTCATCCTGACTTAGATATTTTAAATTGTCTGAAAATTCTGGGTCATTTCTCAGCATATAAAGCTGAATTAACTTCTGCTTCTAGCCATAGAGAGGAACAGGGACCAGATATGTCCTGCTGCTTTAAACAACTTGAAGACTACACAAAATATATAAAACATTTTCAGACACTGGACACAGGTAGCAAAGGACTGTGATCCTTGAAGGGAAACTAATGAGGCAAACTGTATGGTTGGTTACTTTAGGTAACTATCAAAAGGCAGTTTCCAAGCCATAGTGAAAGAAGGGGAAACCCAAACAGAACTCAGTCTCATTAAGTGGAGGAGGCACACACTGAAGTTCAGGAAATCAAAGGAAGATAGAATTTGAAAGGCAAAGTAATGGAGAATGGAGCTGCATATAGAGAGAATACCAGAGGGCTACTCTGTTTGAGTATTGATCTGTCCATGACTGAGAAGAAACTACTCCATGCAAAGGAGAGAACCATTGGAAAGCAATAGACTGGACAATTTCCAGAGGTCACAAGAGGCTGAAAATAGTTCGTGTTCCCATCAGTCAGAATGGAAAGACCTTGTAATATATACAGGGCATTAGGTAGAGTCCCCAAAAGCGTCGGGCTATAATAATGGGAATAAATTCACCCTAGTCAGGAAGAAAGATTACCCTGAACCTATACTAACAAAGTTTCAAAAACATCAGACTGATCCACAAATAACTGCATGCAAGAACAAAGTCCAATATTCTTTAAAGGAATATAAGAATGAAACACTGAAAATAAATTTACAATGTCGAGAATCCAGTAAAAAAATCACCAGCCATAGGAATGCAAACTGGTACAGCTAATGTGAAAAACAGTATGGACGGTCCTCAAAAAATTAAAAACAGAACTACCCTAGGATCCAGTAATCACACTACTAGGTATTTACCCAAAAAATACAAAAACACTAATTCAAAAGGATATATGCACCCCTATATTTATTGCAGCATTATTTACAATAGCCAAATTATGGAAGCAGCCTGTGTCTAAGTCTGTGTCTATTGATAGATGAATGGATAAAGAAGATGTGATGTATATATATATATATACACATATACAATGTATATATACATTTATGGTATATGTGTATATATACGTGTGTGTGTATATATATATACAATGGAATATTATTCCACCATAAAAAAAGAATGAAATCTTGCCATTTGCAACAACATGGATGGAGCTAATGAGTATATATAATCTAAGCAAAAGAAGCCAGTCAGAGAAAGACAAATTCCATATGATTTCACTCATATGTGAAATTTAAGAAACAAAACAAACAAACAAAGGGAAAACAAAAGAGAGACAAACTCAAAAAACCAGACTCTTACCTACAGAAAACAAATGGATGGTGACCAAAGGGGAGGTAGATGGGGGGCTGGGTGAAATAGGTGAAGAGGATTAAGACTACACTTATCTTGATGAGCACGTAGTAGTATATGGACTTGTTGAATCACTATATTGTACACCTGAAACTAATATAACACTGTTTGCTAACTATACTGGAATTAAAATTTTTTAAAAATTACCAGGCATGCAAAAAAGTAGAAACATGATCCAAAATATGGAGACATATCAATGACTCAGATAATGGGATAGGGAATTCAAGGGCTTTAAAATGGCCTTTCATAAATATTAAAGGAGCGCCTGGGTGGCTCAGTTGGTTAAGCATCCAACTCTTGATTTGGTTCAGGTCATGATCTCAGAATCATGAGATCTAGCCCAGGGCTGGCTCCCCACTCAGTGGGGAGTCGGCTTAAGATTCTCTCTCCCTCTGCCCCTCCCCTACCATGTGTGCTTTTTCTCTGTCTCTCTCTCTTTAAAATAATAAATAAATAAATCTTTAAAAAGTTAAAAAAATAAATACTAAAATATACTCAAAAGCAGTGCCTGGGTGGCTCAGTCAGTTGAGCATCCAACTCTTGGTTTCGGCCCAGGTCATGATCTCAGGGCCCAGTGATAGGCTCCACGCTCAGTGCCAAGTCTGCTTGAGAGTCTCTGCCTCTCCCTCTACCCCGCCCCCATTCATGCACACGTGTGCATGCACTCTCTCTCTCTCTCTCTCTCTCAAATAAATAAATAAATAAATTCTTTTTTTTTTTTTAAGATTTTATTTATTTATTTGACAGAGAGAGAGAAACAGCAAGAGAGGGAACACAAGCAGGGGGAGTGGGAGAGGGAGAAGCAGGCTTCCCGCTGAGCAGGGAGCCTGATGTGGGCCTCAATCCCAGACCTGAGCCAAAGGCAGACACTTAACGACTGAGCCACCCAGGTGCCCTAAATAAATTCTTTAAAAAAATACTCAAGAATTTAAAGGAAAACAATATAATGGGGAGAAATGGAAGATTAAAAAAAACTAAGAGAACTTCTAGGTGTGAAAAAAATATAGTATCTGAAATGAAAAATACACTATAAGAGATTAATAGCAGATTGGACATTCCATATGAAGATATCATAAAACTTGAAATCAAAGAAATAGAAATTCTTCAAAACAGAGTTGAAGTATATTCTTACCATTGCCTAAGATCCTTTAGCTGAATTACTAAGTCTTATTTATGAGTATGAGAGTATTTTCCAAACAATACCATCTAAATGATATTGTGTTCATCTGAATAATTAACAATTCTCAGTAGTGAAAAGTCATTTAAAAGAAATCTCAAAAAAAAACACACTATGGGCTTTTCTAAAGACTATATATGCATTCAATGCAAACATAAAAGTAATAACTTTTAGAAATTAATAATCTTGGGGTGTCTGAGTAGCTCAGTCAGTTAAGCATCTGCCTTCAGCTCAGGTCATGATCTCGGAGTCCTGGGATGGAGCCCTGCATTGGGCTCCCTGCTCAGTGGGGAGTCTGTGTCTCCCTTTCTCTCTCCCTCTGCCTCTCCCCCTGCTTATGCTCTCTCTCTCTCTCAAATAAATAAATCTTTAAGAAAAAAAAGAAAAAGCAAAGAAATTAATAATCTTTATTTTAACTTCATTACGAAAATCTGCTCCATAATATATTCCCTTGTGGTAGAACACAATTACTCTAGAGAATCTCTCCATAAAAACACAAATAAGAAATCTATAGATGTGATAGTTGTCTTTTGCTCTCTTACAGCCCATCCACAAATGGGACTTCTGTATTTTAAAGAAATAATTTTTCAAAACTCCTTTTAAAAATCTAACAAATTCTTTATTTAAAAATGACATTAGGTGACATCAGCAAGATGGTAGAATAGGAGATTTCAGCCCTCACCCACCAAGAGAAACACAGATTTTGACAATCACACAAGGGCGAGAGTATCTTTCTGAGAGGCCAGGAATCTAACAGAGCGGTCCCGGCACCCTGTTCAGCAAAAAATATCTGAGAATCAACACAGTGATGAGGATAAGAACAGTTTCACTTTACCAATGCTGCTCCTCCCTCAAAGTGGCACAGCTCAGTGCCAAAAGAGACCTCATCAGGCTATGATTTCTCCCAGGGCAGAAAGGAAGAGTATAGTGAATATCAGGTTTCCCCAGTCATGTGGGATACTGCCTAAGAAGCTCATTTCTTTCCCACCCCACACAAAACATTGAGGGGATCAGCATGGTTGAATAGTTTGGGGGCAATAGGAGTAGGGAAAATTGGTGAGACCTCATAATAACAAGGGTGTGGAACTCAACAAAGAGTCTTGACTTTGACAAATGACCTCATGGACTCTATAAAGAAGCCCACCCATGAACCCTGTAGGAAGCATCACATATGGAATCCCTCAACTAGCCCATATGTGGGCTAATTAACCCACACAGCCAGTACTTTGTAAGTACCCAAACAGATGTCACACAAGCTTCTGTAGGTGTGCAGGAGCACACACAGCCAGGCAGCTCAACTCTGTTGGACGAAGACGAGGCATATAACCTTGAGCACTTCAGGACCCTGATTTAAGTAAAATAAAAAAGAGACTCAGCATCTGAGCTGGCTATGCAGGATCAAAAGAAAACATACAATTCTAACAACTACCCTCAAGGCAGAACAAGAGGATGCAGTGAAAATATCCACAGAAAATGTCTGAGAAACTCCCAAAATTCCTAACCAGGCTGACTAGGGAAGTTCTTTCTCTCCCAAAGTCTATCAATCATGACTGAAGGAGGTGATTGCTTCAAATATGAAGACAGCAATGTAAGACTTCAAGGAACATGAAAATGGAGGAAACATGACAAAACCAAAGGGATAAAAATTTTCAAGTAACCAACTACAAGGAAATAATTATCAATTAACTGCCTGCTAAGACTTTCAAAATAAATGTTTCCAAAAAGCTGGGTACACTATAAAAGAACACACATAGACAACTAAATAAGATCAGGAAAACAATACATAAAAAAAAACAAGAACTTCAACAAAAGAGATAGAATTCATAAAAAACAAAACAAATTCTGGAGCTGAGGAATACAATGAACAAAATGAAAAATGCAATAGTCAAGAGTAGACACAATCAAGCATAAAAAAGAATATGTGAATTGAAGACAAATAATTTCAAATATCCAGTTAGTGGGGGGGGGAGGATAAAAAAATGAAGAAAGCATATGAAATATATGGGATAGCATTTTAAATAATCACTGTATGCACTATGGAAGTCAAAGGAGAAAAGAGAGAAAAAAGGGTTAGAAAGCGTATTTAAAGGAATAATGGTTGAAAACTTCCTAAATCACGAAGCTATAAAAATTCCAATCAAAATCACACAGAGATACATTATAATAAAGTTCTCAAAAATCAAAGACAAATATAGAATTTTGAAAACACCAAAAGAAAAGCAACTTGTAACATACAAAAGAAACATTATAAGGTTCTTAGTGGATTTTTCAGAACAAACTTTACAGGCCAGGAAAGAGAGAGATGCTATATTCAAAGTCCTAAAAGAGAAAAACTGCCAACCAAGAACACTATACCCAGCAAAGCTGTCCTTCAGAAATGAAGGAGAGATACATACCTTCTCAGAAAAACAAAAGCCAAGGAAATTCATCACCACTAGACCTACCTTATAAGAAATGCTAAAGGGACTTCTAGCTAAATGGAAACAACACTAACAAGAAAACACAAGAAATTATAAAACCAATTGGTAAAGGTAAGGATATACTCAAATTCAGAATACTCTTAATACTGGTGTTCTGAAATCACTTTGAATTGTAGTGTAAACTTTAAAAGACAAAAGTATTAAAAAGAAATATAATAATTGATTAATCAATACAAAATATAAAAAGATACAAAGGATGACCTCAGTACAATATTGTGAGGGTAAGGGAAGTAAGAGAGTAAAGGTTTTTTGAGACTGAACTTAAGTTGTTATCAGCTTAAAATGGACTATTATAACTAATTACATTTTCCATAAACTTCATGGTAATCACAAAGAAAAAACTTTCAGTAGATACACAAAAGACAGAAAAAAAAATCAAAGCATATCACTTACAGAAAATCATTAAAAATCACAAAGTAAGACAGTGATAAAGGAAGAGAGGAACAAATAACAGCCATAAAAATATTAATGAGATGGCAATAGTAAGGATTACCTATCAATAATTACTTTAAATGTAAACAAATTGAATTCTACAAAAAAAAAAGACACAGAGAGTCCAATGGTTTAAAAAACAACAAGAACAAGGTTCAACAATATGCTGCCATAAAGAGTCTCAATTTACCTTAAAGGACACCTATAGGGTGTAAGAGAAGAGACAGAAAAAAGAGAAAAAAGAGTAGCTTTATATATATATATATGTATATGTACATATATGTATATTTATATACATATATGTATATATATGTATATACATATATATATATAAAATCCGCAAAATAGACTTTAAGTCAAAAGCTGTCACAAGAGACAAATAAGGTCATTATATAATGATAAAGGGTTCAATTCATCAAGGAGATATAACAATTGTAAATATGTAGGCACTCAACGCTGGAGCACCTTAATATATGAAGCAAACAGTAACAGGACTGAAATGAGAAATATACAGTAATAAAATAACAATAGGTGATTTCACTAATGGAATTTCAACAATGGATAAAACATCCAGAAAGAAAATCAATAAGTTAAGAGTGGACTTCAATAACACCAACTGGTTCTTCACATGGTCAGTGTTAGGACCACGTAGAGCTAACTAAGGGACATATACACAACATGTCACACAAGATCAGCAAAGTATAAATATTTCCCAAGCCCATACAAAACATTCTCCAGGATAGATCATATGTTGCACCATAAAGTTTTAACAAATTTAAGAAGACTGAAATCATACCAAGTATCTCTTCCAACCATAATGACATGAAACTGAAAATCAGTAACAGAAGGAAATTGGGAAATTCACAAATATGAGAAAATTAACATACTCCTCAACAACCAACAGGTCAAAAAGAAATCAAAAGTAAATAGAGCACCTTGAGACAAATGAAAAAAAATCACAACATACTAAAACTTTGGGGAAGAAACAAGAGCAGTTCTGAAAGAGAGATACATAGCAATAAATACCTACATTAAGAAAAAAGATCTCAAACAACATAACTTTATACCTCAAGGAACTTGAAAAAGAACAAACTAATCCAAAAGGTAGCAGAAGGAAGGAAATAATAAAGATTAAGGCAGAAACAAATGAAACAAATGAAATAGAGACTCTAGAAAAATAAAAGAAACTAAGAGTTGATTTATTGAAAAGATAAACAAAATAGACAAACCTTCAGAAAGACTAACAAAAAAGAGAAAAGACTCAAATGAAATTATAAATGAAATAGGACATATTACAAGAAATCCAGCACAAATATGAAGGACAGTAGGAGACTACTATAAAAATTAAATGCCAACAAAATGGATAACTTTTAGAAGAAAAGGATAAATTCCAGAAAAAGACAACTTAAGACTGAATCATGAATAGTAAATATGAAAAGACCTATAATGAGTAAGGAGATTGAATTGAATCAAAAATCTCCCAACAAAGAAAAGCCAAGGTCCTAATAGTTCACTGATGAATTCTACCAAACATTTAAAGAATTAACACCAACCAGTCATAAACTCTTACAAAGAATTAAAGAAAAGGAAACACATCTAAACTCACTTTATGAATCCAGCATTACTCTGATACCAAAATAAGACGAGGAAACACAGATGCAAAAATCCTCAACAAAATACTAGCAACCCAAATTTGTCAGCATATTAAAAGAATCATACAACAAGACCAAGAGATATTTGTCCTTGGGATGCAAGGATGGATCAATATATGAAAATCAATAAATGTGAAACACCACATAAACAGAATGAAGGATAAAATTAATATAAAATCATCTCAATAAATGCAGGTAAAGCTTTAGACTAACAACATCTTTCATGATTAAAAAAAAAAACACTCAACAATTGTGTATAGAAGGAATATACCTCAACATAATAAAGGACATATATGATGAGCCCACAGCTAACATAATATTCAGCAGTGAAAGATTGAAAACTTTCTATGATCAGTAACAAGAAAGTTATTACTTTCTTGGGATGCCTGGGTGGCTCATATGGTTAAGCATCTGCCTTCAGTTCAGGTCATGATCTCAGTGTCCTGGGATGGAGTCCCACATCGGGCTCCCCGCTCAGTGGGGAGCCTGCTTCTCCCTCTCCCTCTACGTGCTGCTCCCCCTGCTTGCTCTATCTCTCTGACAAATAAATAAATAAAATCTTTTTAAAAAAATTATAAAAAAAAAAGAAAGTTGTTACTTTCTTGTACTACTCCTATTCATCATAGTACTGGAGATCCTATGCAGAGCAATCAGGCAAGAAAAAAAAAATAAAAGGCATCCAAATTGGAAAGAAAGAAGTAATACTGTCTTTGTTTGCAGATGTTATGATCTCATATGCAGAAAATCCAAGGACTCCACCAAAAAAAACCTAGTAGGACTAATCAATGAATTCAGTAAAATTGCAGGACACAAAATTATCACACAGAAATCAGTTATGTTTCTATACACCAGCAATGAAACAACTTAAAAGGAAATAAAACAATCCCATTCACAACAGCATCAAAAACAATAAAATACTTAGAAATAAATTTAAACTAGAAAGTAAAAGACCTGTACACTCAAAACTACATGACTTTGATGAAAGAAACTGAAAAGGACAAACAAATGGAAAGATAGCCCGTGTTCCTGGACTAGAATAATTAATACTGTTAAAATGTCCATACTACCCAAAGTCATCTATAGATTCAAAACCCCTATCAAAATTCCAAAGTCATTTTTCACAGAAATAGAAAAGAAACAATACTAAAATTTGTATGAAACCACAAAAGACCTGCATTGATAAATCAATCCTGAGAAACAAAAAGAAGACAGGAGGCATCACACGTCCTAATTTCAAACTATACTACGAAACTATAATAATCAAATAGTAAGGAGCTAGCATAAAACTAGACACAACCGATGGTACATAATCAAGGGCTCAGAAATAAAACCAAACACATACAGCCAAGTAACATTTTAAAAGGGAGCCAAGATAAAATTAATAAGTCAGGAAACGACAGATGTTGGCGGGGATGCGGAGAAAGGGGAACCCTCCTACACTGTTGGTGGGAATGCAAGCTGGTGCAGCCACTCTGGAAAACAGTATGGAGGTTCCTCAAAAAGTTGAAAATAGAGCTACCATACGATCCAGCAATTGCACTACTGGGTATTTACCCCAAAGATACAAATGTAGGGATCCGAAGGGGTACGTGCACCCCGATGTTTATAGCAGCAATGTCCACAATAGCCAAACTGTGGAAAGAGCCAAGATGTCCATCGACAGATGAATGGATAAAGAAGATGTGGTATATACATACAATGGAATATTATGCAGCCATCAAAAAGAATGAAATCTTGCCATTTGCAACGAAGTGGATGGAACTGGAGGGTATTATGCTAGGCGAAATAAGTCAATCAGAGAAAGACATGTATCATATGATCTCACTGATATGAGGAATTCTTAATCTCAGGAAACAAACTGAGGGTTTCTAGAGTGGGGGTGGGGGTGGGAGGGATGGGGTGTCTGGGTGATAGACATTGGGGAGGGTGTGTGCTACGGTGAGTGCTGTGAAGCGTGCAAGACTGTTGAATCACAAATCTGTACCTCTGAAGCAAATAATACATTATATGTTAAAAAAAAAAAAAAAGAAGAAGATAGCAGGAGGGGAAGAATGAAGGGGGGGAAATCGGAGGGGGAGACGAACCATGAGAGACTATGGACTCTGAAAAACAAACTGAGGGTTCTAGAGGGGAGGGGGGTGGGAGGATGGGTTAGCCTGGTGATGGGTATTAAAGAGGGCACATTCTGCATGGAGCACTGGGTGTTATATGCAAACAATGAATCATAGAACACTACATCAAAAACTAATGATGTAATGTATGGTGATTAACATAACATAATAAAAGGGAGCCAAGAATATTCAAGGGAGAAAGACATGTCTCTTTAATAAATGGTTTTGACAAAACTGGATAACCACAAGCAGAGTGAATTTGGCCCCCTATCTTACACCACCTACAAAAATGAACTTGGAATAGCTTAAAGATTTAAAGAACTAAAACCATAAAATTCCTAAAAGAAAATGAAGAAGAAACTCCTTGACATTGATCTTGGCAACAATTTTTGGATACGGCATCAAAAGCATAAGCAAAAAAGCAAAAATCAAAAAGTAGGACTCCATCAAACTAGAAAGCTTATGCACAGCAAAAGAAACAATCAACAAAATGAAAAGGCAACCTCAAGAATGAAAGAATATTTCATATCATATAACTAATAAAGGGTTAATATGCAAAATATATAACAAAGTCATACAACTCAATGCAATTAAAAAGTAGGAAGAGGGCCTAAATAGTTATTTTCCCAGAGAAGACATTAAATGGCCAATAGATACATGAAAAGGTGTTCAATCATTAATCCCTGGGGAAATGCAAATCAAAATCAAAACAAGGTGTCACTTCACACTTGTTAGAATGGCCATCATCAAAAAGACAAAGAGAACAACTATTGCGAAGGGTATGAAGAAAAGAGAAACCTTGTTTTCTTTTGGTGGGGATGTAAATTGGTACAACCACTATGGAAAACAGTATGGAGTTTCCTCAAAAAATTAAAATAGAACTACTGTGTGGCATTTTTAAACTCAGGAATGTGGGGAAGATGGCAGAGCTCACGCTCACCTTGTCCCACAACACACTGAGGCAACAACTATATGTACTGCAACTAACTGAAAACAACCTGCAGACTGGTAGAACAGATCTTCCATAGCTCGTCAGAGAGAGAAGACTACATTGAAGAGGGTAGGAAGGGCAGAGACATGGTCAGGAACGAAAGGCCTAGTATGACTAACCACAAATGGGAAGGATATGACAAGCATGAAGAAATGAGGGGATCAGAACCTACACCAGGCATCCCCAGCCCTATGGACCTGCAATGGGAAGATGAGTCCCCATTGTGTCTGGCTTTGATAATCAATGGCACTTAACTCCAGGAGCTTTAAAAATCAGCGGGGCTTACCTCTGGGAGAGCTGGAAGGCTATACGAAACCACAGCTCCACTATTAGAGAGCCAGCATCCTAAATAACTCAGCCTGAGACATGGCACAGAAGCAGCAGTTTGAAAAGCACCAGGGGCATAATAAAGGAGATTTAGTGACTAGTTTTAGGAGGTATGCTGGAGGGGCAGGGATCTGCAGGAGATTTCTTCAGGAACAAAGGGCTGGTGGGTGCCGTTTTTTCTTGCCCTCCCCCAGTGGAAATAGCTGGATGCTTGTAGGAACCAATTCTAACACACTCCTCCTACCTTGCTAGGACCATGTGCCCCACCCTGGAGTTCCCCTGCATACGTGCCCCACCTAACCTGCCCGCCTCAGCAAGCACCCCTGCAAAGTGACCCCTGCCCAGCAACACCCCATATGCAGCCCCGGCCAGAATCAGAGCCCCTACAAAGTAACTCCTGCCCCAGTGAAGGGAGAATATAAACCCACAGACCAGTGCACCAACAGTACTTGCAGCTAGGCTCCTTAGCTGGCAGCAAGGGAGCAGGCCCTGACCAATGGTGGACATGAAGCTGTCACAGTGGCTAATTACAAAGAGATGGGCTAAGGGCCAGCTCCACCCATCAGCAAGTCCATCACAACTGTAGCTGGGCCTCTCAACAGCATGGAGAGCAAACCCTGCCCAGTGTGCCTACAGCAGGTGAAGTGAGTCATTGAAACCAGCTAGGATAAGGGACAGCCCCACTCACCAGCATGCCCACAGTAATTGCAACCCAGCCACAACAAAAGAACACATGCAGCCCACAGAGGAGACACCCCCTAGAATACATGGCTCTAGTGACCAGGGGGATTTTCTACAGGGCACCACAGGACGGCTTCTACATAAGGTCACTACTTTCAAGACCAGGAGATGTAGCTGGCCTATTGAACACAGGAAAAAACACAAAGTGTTGGAAAAATGAAGACAAAAGGAGTATGTCACAAATGAAAGAACAACAAAATCACAGAAAAAAAAGCTAAATGAAACAGATAAGCAAAATGCCTGATAAAGAGTTCAAAGTAATGGTCATAAAGATACTTACTGGACTTAAGAGAAGAGTGGATGTACTCAAAGAGAACTTCAACAAAGAGATAGAAAAAATAAAAAATAACCAATCAGAGCTGAAGAATATGATAACGAAGGAAAAATACACTACAGGGAATCAACAGCAGACTACAGGATGTAAAAGAACAAATCAGTGATCTGGGAGACAGGGGAATGGACAGCACCAAGATAATAAGACACGAAAAGAATAAAGAAAAAGGAATCCAAGCATATCACTAAAAAAAAGGCATCAAACCACAAGGGAGGAGAGCAAAAGAAGAAAGGAACAGAGAACAACTACAAAAAACAACCAGAAAACAATTTTAACAAAATGGCATTAAGTAAATAACTATCAATAATTATTTTCAATATAAATGGACTAAAAATAAATGCTCTAATCAAGACATGACCTAACTGAATAGATAAAAAAGACAAGACCCATATGTATGCTGACTACAAGAGACTCACTTCAGACCTACAGACAACCACAGATGGAAAATGAAGAAATGGAAAAAGATATCCCATGCAAACGGAAGTGGGAAAAATAAAGCTGGGGTAGCAATACTTAGATCAGATTTTTTTTTTCTTAGATCAGATTTTAAAAACAAAGATAAGTAAGAAACAAAAAGGGCATTACATAATGATAAACAAGAGAATATAAAATTTTATATATGTATGCACTCAAGATGGCAACACCTAAATACATAAAGCAAATATTAACAGTCACAAAGGTAGAAACTGACATTAACATATAATAATAGTAGGTGAATTTAACAGCACATTTACATCAGTGGATAGATCATCCAAACAAAATCGGTAAGTAAACTGTGACACTGAATGATACACTAGACAGATGGACTTAATAGATATATACAAAACATTCCATCAAAAAAGAGCAGAGTAATTCTTCTCAAGTGCACATGAAACATTCTCCAAGATAGATCATATGTTAGGCCACAAAACAAGTGTTAATAAGTTTAAGAAAATTGAAAACCTATCATGCATCGTTTCCAACCACAATGGTATGAAACTAGAAATCAATTACAAGAAAAAACACAAATACATGTAGGCTAAACAACATGCTACTAAATAATCAATGGGTCAACTAAGAAATCAAAGAGGAAATTAAAAAAAATACATGGAGACAACTGAAAATGAAAACACACAGTCCAACTCTTTGGAACACAGAAAAAGCAATCCTAAGAGTGAAGTAGCAATATAGACCTACCTCAAGATACAAGAAAAATTTCAAAAATCTAATCTTATCCCTTAATAAACTAGAAAAATGAACAAACTATTTCCAAAGTTAGCAGAATGAAGGAAATAATAAAGATTAGATTGAAAAAATAGAAAAGATGAAAGAAACTAAAAGCTGGTTCTTTGAAAAGATCAACAAAATTGATAACTTTTACCCAGTCTCATCAAGAAAAAAAGAGAGAACTCAAATAAATAAAATTAGAAATTAAGAACAGAAATTACAACCACCACTGTAGAAATACAAAGAATTATAAGATAATACTATGAAAAATTACATGCCAACAAATTGGGCAACCTAGAAGAAATAGATAAATTCCTATAAATATACAATCTTCCAAAACTGAATCATGAAGAAATTTGAACAGACTATCAGTTACAAAATTGAAATGGAAATCAAAAAACTCCCAACAGGGGCACCTGGGTGTCTCAGTCAGTAAAGCATCTGCCTTCAGCTCAAGTCATGATGTCAGGGTCCTGGGATCAAGAAGCAGGGAGCCTGCTTCTGCCTCTCCCTCTGCCCTCTCCCCTCCGCTGCCCCGGTTCATGTTTGTTCTCTCTCTCTCTCTCAAATGAATAAATAAAATCTTAAAAAAAAAGAAAACTCCCAACAAACAAAAATCCAGGACCAGATGTCTTCACAGGTGAACACCAAATATTTAAAGAAGAGTTAAGGGGCGCCTGGGTGGCTCAGACATTAAGTGTCTGCCTTCAGCTCAGGTCATGATCCCAGGATCCTGGGATCGAGCCCTGCATCAGGCTCCCTGCTCGGCGGGGAGCCTGCTTCTCCCTCTACCACTCACCCTGCTTGTGTTCCTGCTCTTGATGTGTCTCTCTGTCAAATAAATAAATAAATAAAATCTTAAAAAAAAAAAGCCTTTAAAAAAAAATAGAGTTAATGTCTATTCTTCTCAAACTATTCCAAAAAAATAGAAGACAGAAAATTTCCAAATTTATCCTATGAGGCCAGCATTATCCTAATATCAAAACCAGACAAACATTACAAAAACCAAAACTACAGGCCAATATCCTTGATGAACACAGGTGCAAAACTCCCCAAAAAATATTAGCAAATCAAAATCAACAATACCTTAAAAGGATCACTCACCACTAGAATTTTTTCCAGGGATGCAAGAATGTTTCACTATTCACAAATCATTATGATACATCATATTAACAAGAGAAATTATAAAAACCATATGATCATCTCAATAGATGCAAAAAAAAAGCATTTGAAAAAAACACAACATGCATTCATGATAAAAGCTCTCAAAAAGATGGTTTTAAAGGGAACATACCTCAATATAATAAAGGTCATATATAAAAAATCCACAGCTAACATCCTATTAAATGGCAAAAAGCTGAAAGTTTTTCCTCTAAGATCAGGAACAAGACAAGGATGTCCACTTTCATCACTTTTTTTGACATAGTACTGGAAGTCCTAGCCACATCAATCAGACAAGAAAAATAAATAAAGAGTATGCAAATTATAAAGGAAGAAGTAAAACTGCCACCATTTGCAGATGACATGATATTATATATAGAAACTCCTAAAGACTCTACCAAAAAACTATTAGAACTAATAATGGATTCAGTTGCAGGATACAAAATTAATATACAGAAATCTGTTGTATTTCTATACACTAATAAAAAATTAGCAGAAAAAGAAATTGAGAAAACAATCACATTTACCACTGCATCAAAAAAAATAAAATACTTAAGAATAAATTTAACCAAGGACTGGTGAACAAACTATAGTATGAAAACTGTAAGACCCTGATAAAATAAATTGAAGCTAACACAAATTAAAAGGAGCACTATGCTCGTGGATTGAAAGAATTAATATTGTTAAAATGTCCATATTACCCAAAGCAACCCAGATTCAATGCAATCCCTATCAAAATACCATAAGTATTTTTCACAGAACTAGAACAAAGAATCCTAAAATTTGAATGGAATCACAAAAAACCCCACAAAGCCAAAGCAATCTTGAAAAAGAAGAACAAAGCTGGAGGTATCACAATCTCAAATTTCAACACATACACAAAGCTACAAAAAGATATGGTACTGGTAGAAAAACAGACACATAGATCAACAGAACAGGATAGAGCCCAGAAATAAACACATGCTTATTTGGTCAGTTAATCTATGACAAAGGAGGCAAGAATATACAATGGGGAAAAGACAGTCTCTTCAATAAATGATGTTAGGAAAACTGGACAGCCACATGCGAAAGAATGAAACTGGACCATTTTCTATCATACACAAAAATAAACTCAAACTGGATAAAAGGCCTAAATGTGAGACCTGAAATCATAAAACTCCTGGAAGAAAACATACACAGTAGTCTCTTGGACATTGCTCTTAGCAACATATTAATGGAAATGTCTCCTGAGGCAAGGGAAACAAAAGCAAAAATAAACTATTGAGACTATATCAAAATAAAAAGCTTTGCACAGCAATGGAAACCATCAATAAAATCAAAAGGCAGCCTGTCAAAAGGGAGTAGATATTTGCAAATGATATATTCAATAAGGGGTTAATATCCAAAATATATAAAGGACTTATACAATTCAATACCAATCTCTCCAAATAATCCAATTAAAAAATGGGCAAAGGACCTGAATAAACACGTTTCCAAAGAAAACATACAGATGGCCAACAGTACATGAAATGATGCTAAACATCACTCATCATCAGGGGAATGCAAATCAAAACCACAATGAGATATCACTTCACACCAGTCAGAATGGCTAGTAACAAAAAAATAAAAATTAAGAAGTGTTGGTGAGGATGTGGAGAAAAAGGAATCCTCATGCACTGTTGGATTGTCCATTGATACAACCACTGTGGAAAATAGCACAGAGGCTCCACAAAAAGTTAAAAATAAAAATATTATATGTTCCAATAATTCCACTACTGGGTATTTACCCAAAGAAAACAAAAACACTAATTCAAAAGATATATGCACCCCTGCAGCATTATTTACAACAGCCAAGATATGGAAGCAACCTAAGGGTATGTCTATAGATGAATGGACAAAGAAGTGGTATACACACACAGAGGAATATTACTTAGGCAAATATAACAACATGGAAGGACCTAGAGGGTATTATGCTAAATGAAATAAGTGATACAGAGAAAGACAAAAATTAAATGATTTCACTTATATGTAGAACCTAAAAAACAAAACAAATGAACAAATAAACAAAGAGAAACAAACACTACAAAGAACAGATTAGTGGTTGCCAGAGAGAAGGGGGGTGGGGGACAGGCAAAAGAAGTGGAGGGGATTAAGAGGTACAAAAGTACAATTATAAAATAAGTCAAAGAAATGAAAAGTATAGCATGGGGAATATAGTCAATAATACTGTAATACCATATGGTGACAGTTGGTGATTTTACCTATCATGGTACACACTGACTAATGTACAAAATTATAGAATCACTATGTTGTACACCTGAAACTAATGTAACATTCTATGTCAACTGCATTCCAATAATAAAAATAAATGTGTGTATATTTATAATTACATTTATACTACCATGAACGACTATGTGATTCAGTAATCAAACTTCTGGGTATATATGCAAAGGCAATGCAACTATGTATTTTACCCACTTTATGGTTGTTCATAGGAGTTAGTTTGAAAATGTCAAATTCTTTTGTAAACCCATAAAGTGGGTAAAGTACATACTGGCACTGCAGATTAGGAAATGGAGGAGAGGCTATGTAACTTATGAAAAATCAAAGCTAATAGGTAACAAATTCAAAATTCAAACATGTTTCTAACTCCATATCTGTGCTCTTCCCACTTTATAAGACAGCCTTTCCAAAAATGGAGGTAGAACATCAGGGGTCAGAAATTACGCCACTAGTCAAGATAAAATAATATGTGGAAAACCAAACAATCCAGGTATCAAAGATACAATTCTAAAAGTAAAGCAACTTGCAACTCCATTCAAAAATTTTATTTATGAATCCTGCTCCATCAAAGTTGGGTTTGCATATAAAATATTAAATAGACAATTTGGTTAGAGTGAAGAATATAGGAATAAAAGATACTGTAGAAAGGATGGTAATATTCATATTAAATATGCAAGGAAAACAAACTACCAATCAGAACTACCAAAGTATGAAGAATCAAATGATGCTTTGTAATATTTTAGACAGTAAGTACCAAAATTACAAAAGTAATGTTTTCTTAATGTGCTTTATAAATGGTAATACAACCCAAATACATCCACATACTTGGCAGTCAAAGGTAGGCTATAAACCAAGAACCACAAGAACAAGGAAAAGAACCAATAACAGCTACAACCCTGAGATAGGAAAATGAGTATCTACTACTGAAGTATATTGGGGGCAAGATGGCCTGGCAGGGATTTCTGATCCAAAATCAAATCAATGTAGATATTCAAAATATATTTTTGAAGGACAGATTGCAAACCTTAACAAATATCTCAGTTGAGGAAGCCAAAATGAATTCTTCTTTTTAAAGATTTATTTACTTATTTGAGAGAGAGAGAAAGTGAGAGTAAGAAGGCATGAGAGGGAGGGGCAAAGGAAGAGGGAGAGAATGCCAAGCAGACTCCATGCTGAGTGTGGAGCCCACCGCGAGGCTTGATCTCACGACCTTGAGATCATGACCCGGGGATCATGACCTGATCCAAAACCAATAGTCGGATGCTCAACCGACTGAGCCACCCAGGCACCCCCAAAATGAATTCTATCATATGTTTCCAGTACTTCCTAATGCCTGCCACTACATATCCTATTTTATTTGTTAAAAGATTCTAATTACCCAATTTCTAAAGAGATGAGCTGTGAGCAACTTTCTAGAGAAGCAATGACAGACACTATGTATTATGAGTAAGTTGCTATGTATCATTAGTGATTCAAAGATGAAGAACCTTCTCCAGGAGTTTATAGTCTACTCAGTGGGCATGCACTCATGGTATAATATGGTAAATCCTCTAGGAAAATTACAAACAGGGTCCAAGGTGAAAGAAAGTATCCTCAGTTGGAGGACAGAAAAAAGTTTCATTTATTCTGAGAACAAAAGAAAGAAATATTTCAAAAAGCAAAAAGATGAGAGAAAAGTTTCTCTAGTACGGTGAAACATGCAAGGTGTAGGAAAGACCTTCCTATGTGTTTTGTAACCTCTTCGACCTTTTTTTTAATTCAAGTATAATTAACATTCAGTGTTATACTAGTTTTAGGCATAAAATATAATGACTCAACAATTCTATACATTTCTCAGGGCTCAGCATGATAAGTATACTCATAAGCTCCTCCATATTCTGGATTACTGAGATCCCCTCAACATTTTGGAAAATCCTTACATTAGATCTTGCACATCATCCACACCTGAAGCAAATCCCACAAGCCAAGAGATCTTGTTTAACAGGGAAAAGTAAACTAAAAGATGAAAAAACACTGAGCACATATTTAAAAGCAATGTTCATAGGAAGACTTGAGCCAGTGGCAAAAGGGAAACTTCATTTGCAATGGCTTTTAGTTATGAATCTTAGAAACACTAGTGTGCCAACATACTGCTTAAGAATTTATTACTTTTAAAATAACTCTTTGAAAGCAAAGCTGTGTTTTGTTTATAACCATCCAGTTTCTAACACAATAGTGAACATGTACCAGAAGTTAATTGACTTTGATTTCCTTTTGATGTACTCATGTCTTAAGCATACTATGCACTGGAATAAAATTTGATAACTTCCTTGGAAAATTAAAGAGTACATACTTCACGTTGGAACATAAATGGTAAATGTTTTTAAAATTTTTGCCAGAAGACAATTTCAACAGAAAATTCCATTAAAATGGCAGCATTCATATCCACTCACTTTAAGGATCCCCAACAAAGGAAAACTGGGCTAGACCATTCAACTTGGACTTCAAAAGTGAGTGAACTTAATGGTATTTGGCCAAAGCCTTTATTAAATTCTCAGGCTTAATTAAAGGATACCAAACCTTATATACCAGACTTGTTATATGAATACTTTCCTCTACCATTTCAAATTTTTGCCATAGATCCTACCATGGTCTGAATAAAGATATGCTTATTTGGGGAGTCTGTTATTTTGAGTATAGTTATTGATGTATATTGTTGTCTTAATGAACTAATTCTGCAATAACAGCTACACTGGTAGGAAATCTGCTAAAATGGCTGAGTTGAATCCTAATAAAGCCAATCCATAATGCCAACGGCAACTGTGTTCATAATCATAGTAACAACACTGCACTTCTTTCCCAATACAATTCACAATTCCAAATGCCATTTCCTACCTCACACCTATCCACATGCACAACTGGAAGATTACCTGTTTTGATTTTTACAATATTTCTTCCCTCCATTAATATGTACTCTTGAAAAGCAACTTATCTTATGTATTAAGTCAAAGTTTGAAATCACCAGTATCATATGCACTGCATTAAACTGCTTCTGTATTTTAACTATTAAAATAAAAATGCTTTAAATTTATGATAGTACAAAAATGTTGAATGTTATAAAAAATACTTACACTTACATAATAATTTTAACATTCAAATTCCAAAACAGCATGAATTTTATTTATATATATATATATGTGATAATTTTTCAAAGAATAAAGTTCATTTAAGATTCCAAGAAGTTATTTTTTGGGCGGCGCCTGGGTAGCTCAGTTGGCCAAGCATCTGCCTTCGGCTCAGGTCATGATCCCAGGGTCCTCCCGGGATCAAGCCCCACATTGGGCTCCCTGCTCAGCAGGGAGTCTGCTTATCTCTCTCTTTCCCTATGCCCCTCCCCCTACTCATGTGCTTTCTCTTTCTCTCTCTCAAATAAAGAAATAAAATCTTAAAAAAAATTTGAAGAAGTTATTTTGTTGGTAAATACTTTAAAGACATTAAAAGATCTTTTTCAAAATTAGTTATAATATTAATGTCTATAGAAACTGAGTTTAAAGTATGAGATGATCATTGGGGATCATTTGTTGTCCTTCATAGGCTATCATAAATCAGATTATCTCATGACCTCAATGTAAAACTTCAAACAGTTGACTATTTTTCCATTTCGACCAGAAGTTATTTACTTTACACCTGACTGGTTCTTTAGCACAGATTTAGATACTAGCTTTCACATGTTAGGTGCATTTCTTATCTGGTGAATATAACCATATCTGAATATTAAAGGAAAATATAAATAATATTATCTTTGCTATGCAAATTAGAAATGCCTCTGGGATAAAACCAGCCCCCAGGTATTTTCAAATAAGCAGATGCAGAAGTGTATTTCATGTTCAGTTTACTTCCCAACTACTTTAAATACTATTGATCTCAGCATTGTTTACATATAATTATATCTGGTTCATTTTCCTTTGAAACATTTATTTTTGATGATAACATGAAAATTTACCAAAGGCACTGAAAGGAACAGGTAAGCCTTTATCAATGTTACTGAATGGCCAAAGATTACTGTTGGTGTCTCATGTGAACATTTTAAAGTTACCACAGTTGTATTTTTTTATTGCTCAAGACTCCAATTCAACATTTACATGTCTTTTCTTATTGTTTTAAAAAACAGGAAATATTTGTTCACAGAGTAATCTTTAATGCTACAGATAGTTTTCAAAAGTTTATAGTAAAACACTATAATCCTACTCAATGGGTTTTTGGGGTCACTCTTTTCTTCCTGGTTTATATTCTCCTGAATAACCTTATAAAATGATAAATCTGCTAAAAACAATTTTAGCAAATCCTCAAAAAAATGAGGATTGTTTGGTGTTACTTCCAGATAACAGAATGAAAGTGCGTGCTATTCATAAGTATAATATAGTTTAGATTTACAATTGGTTTTAAAATGTTTTAGTTTGGGAGTGCCTGGGTGGCTTAGTCAGTTAAGCATCCAACTCTCAATTTCGGCTCAAGTCATGATCTTGGGGTCAAGGGATCGAGCCCCACATTGGGCTCCACAGTCAGTGCAGAGTCTGTCCCTCTCCCTCTGTTCCTCCCCCTGCTCGTGTTCTCTCTCTCTAAAATAAATAAATAAAATCTTAATAAAATGTTTTAGTTTGTTTACTAATTATAAATTCATTATATACTCACCCCACCCCCAATACATACATAAAAGTAAATAATTCCCAATGGCAATTGAAGGCCTATACTTAACTGCTAGAATTCTGGGATACTATTGTCTACACATAAATGAACATAAGATACTTTGAAGACAAAGATCTTCCAGAAACAACTAATGATCTATTTCACTTGACTTTATGAGTAATTTCATCAGTTTTATAGATGTTGGAGCTCTCCCAGCTGGGACTCTCCCATTATAACTCACATAATTATGTTCAACTGAATAAAGCTCTAGGTCAGATATGGCATATAGGGTTTCTCACCTGTGCAAAAGCAGAGATCTGACTGGAATGCTGTTTTAACTCAGGACTCAACAGGAAAGAGAATTGTAAGCAATCAGTAAAGACTACTATGGCATGTAAGGGGAAGAATGATGACACAATGGCCAGGTATTTACCCCCCTCCCCTAAGGTAAAAGCTTCACCTATCAACTGCTTAAATCTCATCTGAATAGGAGATTCTAACAATGTCATGTCACACAGTCCAATTAATTCCTAAACACAGTGTCAAAATATAAGTTTTAAAAACATGATCAATGGGGCGCCTGGGTGGCTCAGCCATTAAGCGTCTGCCTTCGGCTTGGGTCATGATCCCAGGGTCCTGGGATTGAGCCCCATAGCGGGCTCCCTGCTCAGCGCGGAGCCTGCTTCTCCCTCTCCTTCCCAGCTCCTGCTCTCTCTTGCTATCTCTGTCTCTCTAATAAATAAATAAAATCTTTAAAAATAAATAAATAAAATAAAAACATGATCACCTTCCACTCGTAGGAAAAAGGATTCCAAGTAATTCTCTCCACGTCTCCTTCAAAGCACAACTAAAAACCCTGGGCATTATATATAAAACAAACCAGAAAACTCTGAAGGTGGAGGAAAAAGGACAGGCTGGGAATCTTGGAGCTCAAGGAACAACACAGTGATAAGTTCCCTAGATTTTCTTTTTGCCTTATATATCCCAGATTTGGAGGTGGAAAAGTTGACAACCTAGAAATGTCAATAAGTGCAGTAAAAAAAAAAAAAAAGTCTCGCAAAAGCCTGTTCTATCTAGCCAAAAAACCAGGAAAGAGGTAGCCTAACAAGAAAGAAAACTTTAGACATTAACCACTCTATCTCAGCCTATCACCACAAGAAAAAACAATGTGGCCCCACTACCACCCACACCAACAAAGGCCAAGTGGGGAACCCAGACTTCAATCCATGCAAGGCTGTACCTCCCCTTCCCCACTGGGGCAATGTCTGAACTTTCACTATTCTGGGGAATCCTTACAATTAGATCTTGAACATCATCCACACCTGAAGCAAATCCCACAAGCCAAGAGATCTTGTCTAACAGGAAAAAGTAATCAGAACTTTCACCACTGCCTGGAAGTCAGTGAAGGAAGAACAGTAAGGAGGTATTCTAGTTCTTCCCAGCCAGGGTGCATCAGTGGAGGCCTAGCAGAGAGTGGTAACTCCACTCTCTGCCACTCCACTCCACTCCACTCTCTCCACTCTCTGCCATTCAGCAGTAATAAGAAGCCCTTCCCCCACAATTCAGATGTCAACAAAGGCTGAGAAAGGAATCTAAACTTCTAACCTCTTCTAAAGTAAAAGAGAGGTACCACCTCTCCCCCTGATGGAGTGGTATCAAAGAAAGCCAGCTTAAACAGAAGGTTTAAATAAGACATGGAGTCCAACATGTCCAGTTGCAATTAA
Source organism: Halichoerus grypus (assembly GCF_964656455.1). NCBI lineage: Eukaryota > Metazoa > Chordata > Mammalia > Carnivora > Phocidae > Halichoerus > Halichoerus grypus. Next base: position 43,676,302 of record NC_135725.1, on the reverse strand, counting down.
AAAAATAACTCATCATACCAAGAACCAGGAATATATAAATGAATTTAAAAAAAATCAATAGAAGCTAACACCAAGATGACAGAAGTGTTAGAATTATCCAACTAAATTGTAAAGCAAACCATAGTGAAAATGCCTTAACAAGCAATTATAAAGACACAAGAAACAAACTAGAAACCTCAGCAAAGTCACAAAAAGCCTCAGCAAAGAGAGAGATACAAAGAAAAATCAAATGGAAATTTTAGAAATGAAAAGTGCAAAAGCCAAAATAATCCTGCAGAGGACAGAGTAAAGAATCAGTGAACCAGAAAAGAGAAAAATAGAAATTAAGACGAATGGTTCTTACTTCCCCTAAAGACACCGACTTTGTTTCCACAAACATTTCTAGAACTCCTCCAACAGACTATGACCAGTAATGTTTTTCAAAATTGTAGCTTTTCCTCGGGCTTTCAAGGGTTATTTTCTTATACTCTATGATGTCAAAGATAAAACATCAGCATAAATGAATAAACTATTAATCATGTTGGAGGCATTAATGTAAAAAATTTTTACACATCAAATACTTTATGAAAGCAACATATATACACTTATAACTAGACTTAGCAACAAGTGCATTGAAATTCCTAGACAGCTGTTTGACCTAGATTATATTTTTTTACCACATTCAGCCTTTTCTAAAGAAAATTCTTCATCTTTAAGTTTTAAAAGTTTAGCCAATTTTAGAATGATATCCAGAAAATAAAAAGGAACATCCATAGAAAAACCTGAGGCATTCATACCTTTGATAATTATGAAAACTATGATTTAAAGGCAGTGAAAAACCCAAGTACTTGCAGTTATTTTGAGTAATTCCCAACACTCTGACACCCCTATGTATTTTATTCACACGAGATTCTAAAAGTACCCATAGATTTCTTGACCTACTGGCATAGTAAATGAAAGTCATAAAATTATCATTAATCATCTCCAAGCAGGCATCCAAAAAAGAGAAGAAATCAAGAAAAAGGTAGTTCCACGTGCATTTTAGAAAATTGTGATTTTTAAAAATTTTATGGGTATAGTTAACATACAGTGTTACACTAGTTTCAGGTATACATAGTGATTCAACTTCTTTATATATTATGCTACGCTCACAAGTTTAACCACCCTATGTCACCATACAGCACTATTACAGTATTATACTATTATACACTATTATACTATTACACTATTCCCTATGCTGGGCCTTTTATTCCCACGACTCATTCATTCCATAACTGGTAACCTGTATCTTTCACTCCCCTTCATTCAGTTTGCCCATCCTCCCATTCCCCTCCCCTCTGGCAACCATTAGTTTGTTGTCTATATTTACAGATATGATTGTTTATTAATTTGGTTTTTTTAGATTCCACATATAAGTGAAATGATATGGTATTTGTTTCTCTCTGTCTGACTTATTTCACTTAGCATAATACCCTCTAGGTCGATCCATGTCACAAATACCGAGATCTCATCATTTTTTATGACTGCATAATATTCCATTACACATTTATACCACATCTTCCTTATTCATTCATCTATCAATGGACACTTAGGTTGCTTCCATATCTTGCTTATTGTAAATAATGCCACAATAAACACAGGGCATATATCTTTTTAAATTAGTGTCTTCCTTTTATTTGGATAAATACCCAGTAGTAGAATTATTGGTCATATAGTATTTCTATTTTTAATTTTTTGCTGAACTTCCATACTGTTTTCCACAGTGGCTGCACCAGTTTGCATTTCCACCAACCGTGCACTAGGGTTGTTTTTTTCACACCCTCACCAACACTTATTTCTTGTCTTTCTTATTTAGCCATTCTGAGAGGTATTAGGTGACATGTCATTGTGGTTTTGATTTACATTTCCCTGACAATTAGTGATGCTGAGTATCTCTTCATGTGTCTGATGGACATCTATAGGTCTTCTTTGGAAAAACATACTACCCAAAGCAATCTACAGATTCAGTGCCATCCCTACCAAAATACCAACAGCATTTTTCACTGAACTAGAACAAATAACACTAAAATTTGTATGGAACCACAGAAGACCCAAAGAGCCAAAGCAACCTTGAGAAAGAAAAACAAAGCTGGAGATATCACAAGATTTCAAGATATACTACAAAGCTGTAGTAATCAAAATAGTATGGTACTAGCACAAAAACAGACACAAAGATCAATGGAACAGAATAGAGAGCCCAGAAAAAAATCCCATGTTTATATGGCCAATTAATCTTCAATAAAAGGGCCAAGAATATACAATGGGAAAAGACAGTCTCTTCAATAAATGGTGCTGGGAAGTCTAAACAGCAACATGTAAAAGAATGGAACTGGACCACTTTCTTTCGCCATACACAAAAATAAACTCAAAGTGGATTAAAGACCTAAATGTGAGACCTGAAAGTATTTTTTTTTTTTAAAAGATTTTATTTATTTATTTGACAGAGAGAGACACGAGAGAGGGGACACAAGCAGTGGGAGTGGGAGAGGGAGAAGCAGGCTTCCCGCGAAGCAGGGAGCCCGATGCGGGGCTCGATCCCAGAGCCCTGGGATCATGACCTGAGCCGAAGGCAGCCGCTTAATGACTGAGCCACCCAGGCGCCCTGAGACCTGAAAGTATTTTAGAAAATGTTTAAGCAATAGCTACTGTTTTAAAATTTTCAAGAAAAAAAGAAAGGAATCAAGTTTTAAGATAAAATAACCCCAAGATCTCAGTAGCTTAATACCCAACAACACACAGTTTACTACTAATAGCACCTTCTGATACAAGTTAGAGACGGATGGAAAGGGAGAGTGCTCCGCTTTATGAGTCACTCAAAGACCCAGCTTCTTCCATCTTGTGGATCCTCTGAATCCTTCCCATTCAGCTGGCAGATAGGACAAGAGAGCTGGTGCAAGAGTGCCTGGCCTAAAAAGTATCTTTCCTGTGCCAGGCCTAAAAGTAGGATATATTATTTCCACCCACAATCCATTTGCCAGAATTCAATTGTAATGTCATGCCTAAAGGCAAAAGGAAACTGGAATACGGTCCAGTTGTATGCCCAGAAAAAAGAAAGTAAGCCCTAGCAGTCTCTGCCATAAGAGTATCAGTACCTTATTAGAAGTCTGAAGAAATGGCATAATGATATCTGAAATATTTTCAATACAGATTAGTATTCCCTATATTGCAGGTATAGTGGGCTTGACCACAAGACTGTAAGCACCAAAAAGCTACACTTCCCTTTTTCACCATTGTATTTACAGTGCCTGGTATAGTGCTGGACATCTCCTAAACATTCGATAAATATTTCATGCTAAATCAATCAATTGATGGAAAGAAATCATGTTAAATTTCTAATATTCAGTATCCACTAATTGGGAACTTTCTACATAACAGTAAAACAGAAGCACTATATTTCTATATAAGGAAAATAAGAGCTCACTTTCAGTATAACTAACTCTGAGGACTGGCAAAGCATTGTCAACAGTTTTACTCTTTAAAAATAAATCAGAAGGGGTATTTTAGGCTCCCACCAGGAATGCAAAATGACCTCCTCTTCTCCTTCTGAAAAAAGCACAAATTAGAGTCTCTGAATAGTTTAAATTTTAGTCTCGAGTAATATACACAAAGACAAGGCCAATTTCAATGGTTCAAAAGGATGTTAACAGTAATTATTTGGACCAATAAAAAGAGATCCTAGATATTTACAAGACTGCCATTGTAATCTACTAGTTCTAGGATTACTCAAGATTCTGAATCTACTCAAAGTAAATGTGAAAATCGGCCAGACTATGAGAGTTAACAAACTTTCCATAAACTCCTGCCCCTATATTTTGTGACTGCAACTAACCTGGTATTCTGGCAAAACTACTGCCCTCACTAAACCAACACAAGACCTCAGAATTGATTACCCCACCTCCCCACACCCACAACCCCAGTCATAGTCCTTATTTAACAGGGCCTTAAACCTCTCAGGTTTCAAATTTAAAAAAAAAAAAGGAAAAAGATACATCTTTATAACAAATGATATACAAAGTATACCATTTATATAAAGTATAATAAAATAAATATTTGTGGTTAATAAATACTGCTTAATGAATCTTTTCAACAAGTAATTCAAGAATGTTAAAAATACCAAAAGGCTGGGGCACCTGGGTGGCTCAGTCATTAAGTGTCTGCCTTCAGCTCAGGTCATGATCCCAGGGTCCTGGGATCGAGCCCCGCATTGGGCTCCTGCTCGGCAGGAAGCCTGCTTCTCCCTCTCCCACTCCCCCTGCTTGTGTTCCCTCTCTTGCTGTGTCTCTGCCAAATAAATAAAATCTTTTTTAAAAAATACCAAAAGGCCTAAAAATCTGCTAGTTAGTGGTCACATATGTTTATCTCTTATTTTTAACCAAGTTATACAGGTTACTTTTTCACTCAAACATAGTAACAAGACACAACAAAAAAGACCACTAATCAGCATCACCCATAATTTTCTCAAGTCATATATACTTCTAATATTTTTGTTGCTGCTGTTACAATTCCTTTAAAAAAGATGAGGAAGTATTTGTTTCTCTTCATGTATTTGATTTAAAAAAAATTTTAGTGTACTAAGAAAATGTAACATGAGATCTACCTTAAAAATGTTTAAGTGCACAATACAGAATTGTTAACTATGGACACAATGTTGTATAGCAGATCTGAAGAATTTACTCATCTTGTATAACTGAAAATTTATACCTACTGAATAGGAAACTTCCCATTTCATACTCTCCTCCAGACCCTGAAAAAAACAGGGTCTCTACTTCTGTGAGTTTGACTATTTTAGATACTTCATAGAAGTAGAATCATGCAGTATTTGTCCTTCTGTGACTGGTTTTCACTTGGCATATGTCTTCCAGTTTTATTCATGTTGCATATAGCAGGATTTCCTTCTTTTTAAAGGCCAAATAATATTCCTTACATGTATATATCACATGTTGGTTTTATCCATTCATCTATCAATGAACATTTATGTTTTATCCATACCTTGGCTATTGTGCAATGCTGCAATGAACGCAGGAGTGCAGTATCTCTGATATCATGATTTTATTCCCTTTGGATCTATACCCAGAAGTGGGATTGCTAAATCACAAGGTAGTTATAGTTCTAATTTTTTGAGGAACCTCCATACAGTTTTCCATAATGCCTGCACCATTTTACATTCAGACAATCAGTGTGCAAGGGTTACAACTGTTCCACATCCATACTAGTTATCTTTTGCTTAATTTTTTTTTTTATAATCGCCATCCTGCCATTTATTCAAGTCCTGTGTCCATATTTAAACTGGGTTTTTAGCTATTGAATTATATGTATTCCTTACATATTTTGGATATTAACACATAATCAGACATACGGTTTGCAAATATTTTCTCCCATTCTGTAGTAGCCTTTCACTGTTTCCTGTTCTGTGTAGTATTTTGAGGTAGTCCCACTTGTCTATCTTTGCTTTTGTTGCTTATACTTTTCGTCATTACATAGAAATCACATCCAATATCAATATCATGAAGTTTTTCCCCTATGTTTCGTTCCAGCGGTGTTACAGATTTTGATCTTAAATTTAAATCTTTAATTCATTTTGAGTTGATTTTTGTGTAGTGTATAAGAAAGGATTCCAATTTCATGTTTTGGTATGTAAATATCCAATTTAACCAACACCACTGTTGAAGACTATCCTTTACCCATTTGACACTAATATCAAAAATCGATGACCATGTTTGCATGGATTTATTTCTGAGCTTTCTATTCAGCTCCATTGGTCTATGTGTCTGTTTTTATGACAGTACCATACTGCTTTGAATACTGTCACTCTGTAATACTGTCACTTTGATTTTGAAAGCAGGAAGTGTGATGCCTCCATCTTTGTTCTTCTTGCTCAGAATTGCTTTGGATACTTGAGCTCGTTTGTGGTTCCACATTTTAGTACTGTGCTATTTCTATGAAAAATGCTATTGGAATTTTGGTAGAGATTGCATTAAATCTGTAGAGTGTGATGAGTACTATGGATATTTTAACATATTAAGTCTTCCAATCCAGGAACACAGGATGTCTTTCCGTTTAATTTTTTTCATTGATGTTTTACATTTTTCAGTGTACAGACCTTTTACCCCCTTTGTTAAGTTTATTCCTAAGTATTTTATTCTTTCTCATGACATTATAAGGGAATAGTTTTCTTACTTCCTTTTAGAATAGTTCTTTGTTAGCATATACAAATGCAACTCATTTTTGTATATTGATTTTGTATCCCGCAACTTTACTAAATTCACTTATTCGAACAGTTTTTCTGTGGAGTCTTTAGGGTTTTCTACATGCAAATTATGCCATCTCCAAAGACAGTTTTCTTCCTTTCCAATTTGTTGCCTTTTATTTAATTTCTCTAAGACTTCCAAAACTGTGTTGAACAGAAGTACAGAAAGTCGGAATCCTGCTCTTTAAAAAAGCTTTCAGCTTTTCACCATTAAATATTTTTTGTTAGCTGTGAGCTTTTCATATATGGTTTTTATTGTGATGACGTAAACTCCTTCTATAGTTTGTTGAGAGATTTTTATTATGAAATAATGTCAAATTCTGTCAAATGCTTTTTCTGAATTGAAAGATCATGTGATTTTTATCCTTCATAATGTGATGTATCACATTTATTTACCTGCATTATGTTGAACCACCCCTGCATCCCAGGAATAAATACTACTTTATCGGGGCACTGCAGTGGCTCAGTCATTAAGCGTCTGCCTTCGGCTCAGGTCATGATCCCAGGGTCCTGGGATCGAGTCCCGCAGTGGGCTCCCTGCTCCGTGGGAAGCCTGCTTCTCCCTCTCCCACTCCCCCTGCTTGTGTTCTCCCTTTCGCTGTGTCTCCCTCTGTCAAATAAATAAATAAAATCTTTAAAAAAAAATACTACTTTATCATGGTGTATGATCCCTTTAAAGACCTGTTGAATTTGGGTTGCTAGCATTTTGTTGAGGTTTCCCGCATCTATGTTCATCAGGGATATTGGTCTGCAGTTTTCTTTTTTCATGGTGTCCTTTCCGAGCTTTGCTATCAGACTAATGCAGGTTTTGTAAAATGAGTTCAGATGTGCTTCCTTTTCTTTAAGTTTTTTGGAAGAGTTTAAGTCTTAGTATTAATTCTTCTTTAATGTTTGGTAGAATTCACCAGTAAAGCCATCTGATCCTGTGATTTTCCTTGTTGGAAAGTTTTTGATCACTGTTTCAGTCTCCTTACTCACTATAGGTTTTTCAAATTTTCTATTTCTTCATTATTCAGTCTTGGTAGGTTGTTTCCTGGAATTTATCCATTTATTTTAGGTTATTCAATTTTTTGACATTTATTTGTTCACAGTAGTCTCTTATGACCCGTTTCATTTCTGTGGCATCGGTTGTAATGTCTCTTCTTTCGTTTGTGAATTTTTTCCTTTGAGCCTTGTCTCTTTTTCTCTTTTTGTAGCTAAAGTTGTATCAATTCTATTGATCTTTTCAAAAAACCAACTCCCAGTTTCATTTTTTCCCAGTTGTTTTTTTTCTTATTGCTTTTATGGTCTCTTTCATTTATATATGCCCGATATTTCCTTCCATCTGCTAACTTTGGACTTAGTTTGTTTTTTTTCATGTTTCTTAGGTGTAAAATTGTTTTTTTTTTTATCTTTCTTCTTTTTTAATGTAGATCTTTATCACTATAAAATTCCCTCTTAGTATATCTTTTGCTGTGTCCCATAAGGCTTGGTATATTGTGTTTTCATTTTCACTTGTCTCAAGATATTTTAATTCTTTTGACTTCTGCTGAATCCATTTATCGCTCAAAAGTGTGTTGTTTCATTTCCATATATTTGTGAATTTTTCAGTTATCCTTCTGCTATTGATTTCTAAGTTCATTCTATTCTCATTAGAAAAAAATATTGATGATTTTATTTTTTTTATATTTGTTGAGACTTGTTACCTAAATGTGATTTATCCCGTAAATGTTCCATGTGCATTTGAGAACAATGTGTGTGTATTCTGCTGCTGTGGGGTGGAATGTTTGTTACATCTCTGTTAGGTCCATTTAGTCAATAGTGTTGTTAAAGTCCTCTGTTTCTTTACTGCTGTTCTGTCTGGACAGTCTATCGTTGAAAGTGGGGTACTGTAGTCCCCTAGTATTATTGTTTTGTTATCTACTTCTCTCTTTAGATTTGTCAATGTTTCCTTTATATATTTAGGTGGCTTGATGTTAAGGGCATATATTGTTATAATTATCGTATCTTCCTGATGAGTTAACTCTTGTCACTATGACTCATTGTGTCTTGTAACTTAAAATGTTTTCACTTGAAGTCTACTTTGTCTGATATACATTTATTCATTCAGCTACTCTAGGTCTTTTGATTGGAGAGTTTAATGAATTTACATTTAAAATAATTATTGATAGATAAGGACTTACTATGGTCATTTAAAAAAATTGTTTTTTCTCTCTTTTAATTATTTTATTCCTCTTTTCTTCCCTTGTTATCTTCCTTTGAAATTGTAGTGATATGCTTTGATTCCTTTTTGTTTTTCTTTTGTGTATCTTCCATAGGTATTTTCTTTGTGGTTATCAGGATGTTAACATAAAACATCTTAAGTTATAACAGTCTATTATAAGCTGATAAGAACCTAACTTCAATCCATACAAAAACTATGTTTACTTCTCATCCACACTATTATTGATGTCACAATGTTTTCTTATATTGAATATCTATAAATATTTTACAGTTACAATTATTCTTAAGAATTCTGTCTTTAACTTTTATACTAGAGTTAAGTCATATATACACCATCATTATGGTATTACAGTATCCCGTATTTGTCCATATATTCACTTTAACAGTGAATTGTACACTTTTATATACTTTCGTGTTGCTATTTAGCATCCTTTTGTTTCAACTTAAAGAACTCCCTTTAGCATTTCTGGTAAGGCAGTTTTAGTGGTGATGAATTCCCTTAGCTTTTGCTTACCTATGAAAGTCTTCATTTCTCTTTCATTTTTGAAGGACAGTTTTGCTGGGGATGGTATTCTTCGATGGCAGGGTTTTTTTTTGTTGCTTTTTTTTTTTCCAGAACTTTGAGTATATCATCTCACTCCTTTTGGCCTGTAAGATTTCTGCTGAGAAATCTACTTATATTCTTATGGGGGCTCCCTTATATATGACTAGTTACTTTTCTCTTGCTGCTTTCAAAATTCTCTCTTTGCCTTTGCCTTTTGGCCATTTGATTATACAGCTGACTCTTGAACAACGTAGGCATTAAGGGTGCTGAGCCCATGCACAGTTCAAAAATCCACATATAACTTTTGATTCCTCCAAAACTTAATGACTAATAGCCTAAGTTAACCAGAGGCCTTATCAATAATATAAACAGTCAATTAACACATATTTTGTATGTTCTATGTATTATATACCATATTCTTACAATAAAGTTAGAGAAAAGACAATATTAAGAAAATCAAGAGAAAATACATTCACAGTACAATAATATATTTATGGAAAAAAATCTGCAAAACCTGCACAGTTCAAATCTGTGTTATTCAAGGGTCAACTGTACTTTGGTTCTGTGTATAATTCGTTAGGTTCATCCTATTTGGGGTCCTCTGAGCTTATAAATATTGAAGTCCATTTCCGTACCCAGACTTATGAAGTTTTAGGTCATTGGTTCTTTAAATAAGCTTTCTGCACCTTTCTCTTTCTTCTGAGACACCCATAATACGTATTAAATTGTTAATGTTCCCTATAAATCCTTTAGGCTTTCCTCACTCCTTTTCATTCTTTCTTTTTGCTGCTCTGACTGGATAATTTCAAATGACTTGTCTTCAAATTCATTGATTCTTACATCTGCTGAATCAAGTTTACTATTAAACCCATCTACTGAATTTTCTAGTTGTTACTGTATTCTTCAGGTCCAGAATTTCTGTTCAGTTCTTTTTTTATAGTCTCTTTCGGTTGATATTTTTTCTCATGTATCATTTTTCCAATTTCCTTTAATCATCTGTGTTCTCTTGTAACCTAGTGAACTTCTTAAAAATGATTTTTACTGTTTGTCAGGCAATTCATAAATGTCCATTTCCTTAGTTACAATTATTTTGCTCCTTTGAGTGTTTAATGTCTTCCTCATTCTTCATGTTCCTTGTGGCTCTGTGCTGGTTTCTGTGCATTTGAAGAAACAGCCACTTCTCCCAAGGCTTTTGAACTGGCTTCGACAGGGAAAGATCCTCACCGATAAGCCCAGCGAGAAATCCTGAGAGCCTCTCAAACAACAAGTACCCACCCTTTTCCCTTTGTTTTTAACTGTTCCCACCACAATATGTTAGTTCAATTAGTACCCCTGGTGAGACAGAGAGCAGCACATTGAAAGTCTGGGATTCTGGAGGCACACTCCACTCCTCTCCCTCCTTTCTGGAGAAGAAGCTTCAGTTTCTGTGCTTTTTCCCTACCCCAGAGCTGTATCAGGCAACGGCATGCTGCCTGCCCATCTTCCTTCATTCTTAGCTGCCCAGTCATCTGAACTATGCTGTTTCCATCAGCACTTTGAGATGAGACAGAATCTAACCCCTGAGGCAGTGTACCAAAAGGCCAGGGATGTTTGATGGATGTTCTACTCTCTCTTCCCCATCCCCACCTACCTCAAGGAAGAAGTCACAAGCTGAGGTAATCTCTTGGGGCTGAGCTCTGCCTACCTGGGGGGAGAAACTAATGCTGGTAAAGTATAGTAGCTCTTCTTACTTTTTTCAATGCACTGTCCTCTCAGTTTTGCGCTCATCTTGGACTGCAACTTCTTAACTGAAATCTAGACTTCTCATAAAGTATTTTGGTCTTTATATCATTAAGTCAGTGTTTCAGCATGAGAACTGGGACTTTCTAATCCACCATCTTGCTGAGGTCAATCCTCCTTTATACTATTCTTGAATTCTTAATTTGAGACACAATCTTTTTGCTTCTTACCCATCTCCTCCCAGTATAGGTATCCTTTGAATCCAATGCTCACAGGAACATATTTGGATGTATTTTATTTTGTGTATCATAGGGCTAGTAGTCCTGGCTATTTGAACTTTCACTACTTGCTATCTAAAATACAGGGACCAAGTAGATTCTAATAACTCACATGCCTCGTCATCCAAGCTTTCATTCTCTATACTCAGGAAGTGAAGATTCATATAGTGAGAATTTATTTATTTACCTGATTGCATCAGAAGAGCTTTCCCCATCATGCAATGAGAATAATTCTCCCAGAGTCAGACATGTATAGCCTTGCTGCTCTATACTGTGCCAGAGTGAAGAAGACAATGAAGTACCCACACACTTACCAAGGATCTTGTATGGTTTCCCCAAGATCAACTCCAGCATCTCTGTGGGTGTGTGCTGAGTTTTGTAATATCCCACTTTTTGGTTCCATCAATACAAATTGTTTACATTACTAACCATACATAACAATTATTGTTCATAGCTGAGCAACATAATACACTATGATTATATTTCCTTTCATATATGAATATTTGTTTCTTCTAAAATTAAAAAATGTGTCACTCTTAACTATGGTAAGAACCCAAATGTCCATTGATAGATGAATGGACAAAGAAGATGTGATACACACACACACACACACACACACAATGTATTATGCAGCCATCAAAGATGAAAATTTTGCCATTTGCAATGACGTGGATGGAACTAGAGGGCATTATGCTAAGCAAATAAGTCATTCAGAGAAAGACAATTATCATACGATCTCACTGATAGTTGGAATTTAAGAAACAAAACAGAGGAGGGGCGCCTGGGTAGCTCAGCCGTTGAGCGTCTGCCTTCGACTCAGGTCATGATCCCTGGGTCCTGGGATTGAGCCCTGCATCAGGTTCCCTGCTCCACGGGAAGCCTGATTCTCCCTCTCCCACTCCCCCTGCCTGTGTTCCCTCTCTCGCTATGTCTCTTTATGTCAAATAAATAAAATCTTTAAAAAAGAAAGAAAGAAACAAAACAGGATCATAGGGAAAGGGAGGGAAAAACAAAACGAAAAAAAAAAAAGAGAGAGATGAAACCAGAGAGAGAGACAAACCATAAGAGACTCTTAATCACAGGAAACAAACTGAGGGTTTCTGGAAGGGACGGGGGTGGAGGGACAGGGTAACTGGGTGATGGACATTAAGGAGGGCATGTGATATAATGAGCACTGGGTGTTATATAAGAGTGATGAAACCAATAATACATTATATGTTAATTGCACTTAAATAAAAAAAGTTTTAAAAAAATGTGTCACTCTTATCAATGACCTCACCATTTAACTGAATTAATTTCACTGTGAAAAAAAATTTTATATACGCCATCTCATTGTATAATTTTCCACTTACTGCCAACTATTAAAGACAGAGCAAAAAACTTCTTACTTACTTTCTAGTACTCCTTTAAATATCTTTGGTACATTTTTCCTTTTAGGTTCTATCAGGCCTTCAGTAGCCTTATGCTCCTTTCCTATCTTCCACCATTAAACACATGCCCACCAGGACAAGCAACAACTTAGGGTGAACTTTCAGGCCTTTGAATTATGTGTAGATCTCAAAGGAAAATCAGTATAGAACCCTTCTCTAATCCCTGACATAAAAAGTAAGGTGCAATAACTAAGAAATGAAAAAAACAGAACACTGGAAAAGATTTTTTTTTATGGATTCTCCACGATAGGAAATCTCAAGAGACTTGGGCTCACATTCACCTCACAATCAATATAGCATCACATTTGAAATCCTACCATGCTATGATTTAGTGTTAGGTTAACTGAGATAGAAATGTTAATAAAGCTTGTCTCCCTTTTTTAAAAAATTAAAATTGTCAATTTATTATTTGCTCAATTTTTTGTTTACTAATCATTACTCTTTCCAGATTTCTCAGAGAGAGCTGTAAAATACCTTTCTATATTAGTGGTCTATATTTTTGGACCTAAATGGTCAAAAGTACTTCAATCTGGAAACTCATGTCCCTTGAATCTGAAAATTTCTTGAATTACTTCTTTAATGTCCATCTCTTTGTTTTCTACTCCTGAAATTCCTAATAATCACTAGGCGAGCACCTATAATGATTCTCTAACGTTCTTTTCATTCTGCTCTTTTTACTTTGCTCCCATTTATGGAAGACTTACTTGGCTTTATCTTCCACCTTCTTCCTTAAATTCTTTATTCTGATAATTATATTTAATGTCCATGTGCTCTTTCTCATTCTTTGCCTCCTAGTTACATTTCATACATGCAAAGTCTCTTGTCTGCCTTAAGATATTTACTATAGAGGTTTTTCTTTGTTTTCTTCTGTATTGTTTGTCTCCTCTTTGATTTTTCTGTTACTTTTGGTATCTTGTCCTTCATGTTGGTAGTTTCCTCAAATGTCTTACAGTCCTTTGTTGTCCATCTATATTTAAGAGTGAGGCACTAGAAAAGATTGTGGGTAGTTTTCTTGACCTGGAGGAGAGGCAGCTTGCCAAAAGGAGATCTTCTCTACAGGTCCTGCATAGGGGACCTGTCATTTTGTATCTCTCTGTTCTTTCTCTGGGTCTGCTCAATTTCTCTAAAGAAGAATTCTTAACATCTCCTCTCTAGGTACGATAATGCACAACTTCCACCAATCTCGGATCTGAACAATTCATTGTTCAGAAGAATGGATTTTCATTTATTTCCCTAGTTTTCAGCATAACCCTAAGCCCTGTAGGAGAGAGGTCCCAAAGTCCAGAGGCTACTTCTTTCAATTTCTCAAGACAATAAAACTCTTGCCTCCTGCTTTGAAGAAAGGAGGACCAGGGAGTTGATGTGTTCTTTATAGAGACTTTAATTCAATTTTCCTATGTTTTAGCATTATCTCTCACTGACTCCAACCATTGGAGGTCATTGTTGTCACCTGCTCCTAAGATTTTCTAGATATTGTAGATTTCAAATTTCATCATTTTACTTAGTTACCACTTATCAACCAATTTTACATCATTCAAAAATCTACTAACATTCCGTGCCCATAGTCCTCTTTTCTCCTGTTGTCTTTACCCATAGGCACTTACACATTTTTAAAAAAAATCCTTTATGGTTACCTTACCAAGATTGTGAGGAAGTAGAAATAAAACTTATGCTCAATCTAGCATATTTAATCGAAGTTCCTAATGTCATAATTTCAAATTTTCTTTACCCGAGCTAATGTTATGATGTTCTCTCTTTGATAATATATATGATTAAAAGTTCAAATTAATTATTTTAACAACCACTTAGAAACATTTTTGGGAATCTAGACTTTCAGCCTACTAGAGGTAGAAACATAAATAAAATAAACCTAAATAAAAATATACACTTGCACAATACTGATGTCAAATCAAGACATGATTTTATGTTAATTAAATTAAAGCTAAGATGGGCACCTGGGTGGCTCAGTCGTTAAACATCTGCTTTCGGCTCAGGTCATGATCCCAGGGTCCTGGAATCGAGCCCCACATTGGGTTCCCTGCTCAGCGGGAAGGCTGTTTCTCCCTCTCCCGCTCCCCCTGCTTGTGTTCCCTCTCTCACTGTGTCTCTCTCTGAATATGTCTTGCCAGGCCTTTCTGGCTTGCCAGGTCTCTGTGGATAGGTCTGATGTTATTCTGATGTTCCTCCCTCTATACGTAAGGAATCTCTTCCCCCTAAGTGCCCTTAAGATGGTTTCCTTGGTTCTAAGATTTGCGAGTTTTACTATTACATGCCGGGGTGTCAGCCTGTTTTCCTTGATCTTGGGAGGGGTCCTCTCTGCCTCTAGAACGCGAATGTTTGTTTCATCCCCCAGATTAGGGAAGTTCTCAGCTACGATTTGCTCAAATATATCTTCTAATCCTCTCTCTCTCTCCACCCCCTCAGGGATTCCAATAATTCTGACATTGGAACATTTCATTGTGTCACTTATTTCTCTGATTCTATTTTCATGGATTCTGAGTTGTTTTTCCCTGGCTTCCTCTTTTCCCTTTTTATCTATTAATTGGTCTTCTGGGTCTCTAATTCGTTCTTCTGCCTCACTTACCCTAGCTGTTAGATTATCTAGATTGGATTGGATCTCATTGATAGCATTTTTAAGTTCTGCCAATTCAGCTTTCATTTCTGCCCTTAGAGACTCTATGTTGCCATTCATCGATTTCTCCATTCTAGCTATCATCTTCACAATTGCTAGCCTGAATTCCATCTCTGACATCTTGGTTATATCTGAATCAATTTGTAAATTTGTGGCATAAGTCATAGTCTCTGAGTCTTTTCTATTTTGGGGGTTCCTCCTCCTAGTCATTCTGTTGAGGGGTGGTTGAGGGAATGTATAGAGTCCAAATTACTGACCACAACCCAAGCAAGATGCACCTGTTTTCTAGGGACCTTAGGGTTGCTGGCCTCTTGTTTTCCCAGCCTGTCTTCTTGGGGAGGGGCCTGCCGCGCTGTTACTCAGGCAACCCTGTTTGGACAGAGCTGCCCTGCCCCCTGGGGTGGGGGATGGGCTCAGTGAAAACCGGTTTTTTGGGGCTTTTGTTCTCTGGCGGCTTTCCCTGGTGGCTTTCCGCATCTCTTCCGAGAGCTAGAGCAGAAGAGACCGTTTCTAACCCTCTGCCTCAGAGCAGAGAGATCGCAGTCTGTTCTTCAGTGAGTTCTCCAGGCCACACTATCTCCGTTTCTGTCTGTGCTGCTATAAACTGCGGTGTCCTGGGTTGTGCGCCCCTCAGCAGCGCTCCCAGTCCTCGCCTCCAGGTCGGGGCATGTCTCTGCCCTTTGTGCTTCTAAAACCGCCAGCCACCCCCCGTTCGCATGCACGGCCCCGCCACTCCGCGATTCCGTCCAGGGGCCTACCCTAAAGTCCTTTCCCCAACGCTAATGGTCTGCGAGTCTGTGCCTGGTACCCAACGTGGGAGACTATCGCTCACCGGGGGTGTAGGATCCCCATGGCTGGCTCCCTCCCCCTTCCATTTATCCTCCAATATCTGCCCACGGAATCACAGCTCCCCATTTCATACCTTGAAACCAACTGCCTGTGATATTCTGTTTGTAGAGATCCAGATCTATCTTCTTGCATCTCAGGCTGATTTCATGGGTGTTCAGAGTGGTCTGGTAGATATCCAGCTCAATTCCAGGAACCGGCTGGAATAGGGTCCCCTACTCCTCCGCCATCTCCCGCCTCCCCACCGAAACTCCATTGTTTCTTAAATGTTTATCATCCTACCTACTGAAGTTGCAATGTTACCTTATGCATTCAAAGATAAAATACAGTGGCAGTATCATATGGCACTAATAATATACTGAAGTGAGAGTTTATATATAATAGCAAGGCAATTGGGTTTGTAGGGCTAATAAACAAGTGATATATCTAAAATGTGCTTTTGGCAGTAGTCCATGATAAAGTCATAAAATGACAGGTAAACTCAAAATATAAAATAATACTTTCTACAAATTCATAAGGAAAATACAATATATACAAATGTTTTCTATTTGTGTGATATTATTCAATTGGGAAATCAAAATTTTTTTTCAACAACAAACTTCTACTTAGAATTAGTGAAACTGTTTTTACATCTTTTTTCAGAGATCAAGGAAAGAATTACATTAATATGAATATACTCATCAGAGTACTCAGCAAACTCTATCACAGATTGTCTCTACAAATGTTTTTCTGACTAGACAATACTCTTTAATAGCTAGGCTCAGAGCTATCTTTCTCTTTCAGGACAGTGTCTGACACTCAGATGACACTCAATTGGTATTTGCTGAATGAGTAAATTTGGTAGAAATATTTGCTTTAGTGATGGCTATACATTTCTGAATCTCATAGTTTAGTTTCCTTGCAACATTTTGTAGCCTCTAGACAACCAAATCTAAAGGTAGTAAGGTTCCTCTAGGTATATACTGAAAAGGTCCTAGAGGCGCCTGGCTGGGTCAGTCAGTAGAGCACGTGACTGTTGATCTCAGGGTTGTGAATTCGAGCCCCATGTTGAATGTAGAGATTACTTAAAAATAAATCTTAAAAAAAAAAGAACACTTTAAAAAGGTCTTAGAATTTTCATTAGTTATCTTGAACCTAAATTCTATAAATTATTTTCTTTGGTGTTTATATACTGCTTTGTCTCGAAGTGAAGATATAAAACAGAACTGATGTTTGAAAAAGAAATCAGTAAGACGTTCAGAGCTGAAGATACCAGAGGCCTAGACAGAGGGACTGGAAATCAAGGACATAGAGGAATTACTGGATCTGAGTCACAAAGAAAAAGAGAAAGTGATTGGGGAGCCTGTGTGGCTCATTTGGTTAAGCCTCTGATTCTTGATTTTGGCTCAGGTCATGATCTCAGGGTTGTGAGATCGAGCCCTCCGTCAGGCTCTGTGCTAGGTGTGGAGCCTGCTTGGGATTTTCTCTCTCCCACTCCCTCTGCCAGTCCCTCACTTTCTCTCTCACTATTGCTCACTCTCTCAAAAAAAAAAAAAAAAAAACAGAGAGAGAAAGCAACTGAACTTGGGAATTGATTTTCTATTCAAAAAATGACCAAACAGTATCAAAGATTACCCTCAAGATGTGAAATTTAGAGAAAAGGAAGAAAATGGTATGCTTGTGGTAGTAAAATAGTTATACAGTAAAAAAAAACAAAAAAACAAAAAACCCTCAAAGGAGAAGCCATTAAGTTCTATAAATAATATACTGAATTTGAAGGGCACTATAGGACATGAATTAGAAATGCCATAGGAAAAGGATATAGAAAGATATATAAAAGAAAAAGCCTACATAAAAGGATATAAAATGGCTCTTAGATTTCAGTCATGCATAATAAGAAAAATGGAAGTTAAAACTATCTCAGGATATCATTTTTTACCTTTCAGATATGCAAAAATACAAAAGTCTGAAAACAATGTGATGGCCAGGATGTGGGGAAAACAGGCCCCTTCTTACATTGCTAGTAGAAATATAAACTGGCACAATTTGGTAATACCTGTCACAATTACAGCTGTATATATGTTTTGTATGTTTTGATCTATTGTATAAATCTATCTTTATTAAACAAATTCTCCCAAAATTTAGAAGCTTACAACAATGAAAGACTGACATCTGTCATGACTCTGAGGAGCTCTACTGACCCATTCCCTAGTGAAACTGGTGAACGTTATTTT
>NC_135725.1:43340673-43353173 GCF_964656455.1 Halichoerus grypus | reverse complement strand
AGTTGTGGAGGAAGATGTAGGGTAAGAGTATGAGGTAATTATAGTAAACCAGAGGAAACTTAGCAAGGCCTGTGAGAATTCTTCTCTGTATCCCTTTGTCTTTGGAGATAGAGATGCACCTTTCCTCTTGGTCTAGGGAAGGCACCTTGCTTATGAAGGTTTTATGGCCTTTTTCAGGGAAGAAGGCCAGGGGAAGGTCAGCGTGACCTTCCTGCTTATGCCATTTTCTCAGATTGCTTCAGCTTAAGATATTCAATATGCCAGCCTACTTTTTTGGGAGGTAGTACATCCTGAACCCAGCTAGGATAATATGGTTAATAATTGCAATGCAAAAAAAAAAAAAAAGGATTTTAGAAAATAAAGTTTGGAAAAATAAAACAGGTTTTCACAAGAGTACCTATTTATGCTCATTATAGATTATTATTTCTTCTGGTTTGGTGGGTGTAGCACTGGGAGGTATTAGATTGTGACCTTACTGAGCTTTTCCAAAGGATTTTTAAGTATTTTTTGCTGTAGTTATATCATTAACATTTTATTCAAGAAATTTGAATTTATTTTTAAATGCAGTGGAATTAAATATTTCTAAGCTACATTTTCTGTTCTTGTCTGAAGGAACTAGTTTCTTTTTCTGTAGAAAAGGAAATATTTTAATAATCTAGTAGTCAGGAAAAAAAAATTGGAAGAAAATAGGCCAGTATGTCATCAGTTATTGCCTCAGTACTGGGATTATGAGTAATTTCTGTATTTTTTTTTTTTTTTAGATTTATTTATTTGAGAGAGAGAGTGAGAGAGCATGAGCAGGAGGGAGAGGAAGAGAGAATCTGAAGCCAACTCTGGCTGAGCATGGAGGCCCATGCGGTGCTCAGTCTCACGACCCTGAGATCACAACCTGAGCCAAAACCAAGAGTCAGGCACTTTACTGATTGCGCCACTCAGGCACCTCTAATTTCTGTTTCTTTATGCTTTTCTACACTTTCAAGATTTTCTATAGCTAGAATATATTGCATGTAGAATCAGAAAAAAGGAAAATATATATGTGTATTTTAGCAGATTTTCATATGCCTAAGGAGTCAATCATTGCCTGTTCTAATTGCAGAACCTGGAACCTTGGTTTTAGGCAAAAAAAACAAAGCCCTATTGATGTTTATATAGCTTTCAGAGCTACCTGCTGTTTGGATTGGTAGTACATACATTCACAGACAACCTTCTCATGGGGTTTGCTGTTGACCAAAGGAAGCAATTGTGTTTAGGACTTAAATGGCAGAAAGGGCTCACCATTGTCATTACTGCCACATGGTTCTTTAGCTTCTACTTCGTGTGTGTGTGTGTGTGTGTGTATGTGTGTGTGTATTCTGTGGACATAGGTTTATTATATTTGTAATTCCCATCCAGTGTATTTGTGCAGTGGAAATGGATTCACAAGGCAGTGGGAGGAATCACGGGATAATTTCACCGTTTCCTCTATCATATTTATATAGTTTAGTGGACAATGCAAAATGAATACCTGCCTACAGGCTGGATGCACTTAAGATTCCCTTATGATTCATAAAGTCCTTAGCTTAGTTTTGAATGTTACTTCCAGTTGGGGGAATTTCTTTAGACCATAACATGCTACAGTTATTTGAAAAAATTGCTTAGAAGATTGGTGTTTGAACCCAGAAGATTGCTTTGTTACTTTTTTAAGTGTGATCTTGGGGCTAGTACTTTTAACTTCTGAACTCTGTTGTCCCCATCTGTAATATGGGGATAGTAATAATGTCTTCCATTAGAAGCATTAGGGGACATATGAAAGTCTTTTTTAAATCCATATATGTTTCATTTATTGACAAAGCTACTCTTGGCAAACTGCCTAAATTTGAATGGAGGTGATTTGGATCACATCCCTGAGTTCACAGCCTAGAGCCAAATTGCATTTGTCCATTCTGCTTAGAAGAGGGAAGGTCAAGGATGTATGGTTTTAATCTTATTTTTGTCAGAGGCTATGCCTACTCTAACCCCCATAGCTTCCATTAAAATACTCAAAAATAATTCATTTTGTTTTCCTAATTACTTAGCAGAAATTTAGAATTGAAAGAAACTAGTAACAACCAATCTTTCCTTCATACTTCCAGATCAACCAAAGGGATTCTTGGGTCCTGGAGACCAAAGAAAAAATCAGCAGGAATGCTCAGGGTAAATTGATGGATTGCAGAGCCAGGCTGGTAATTACTTTCATTGAGCTAAAACATTAGATTAGTACATGGAAGCAGAGTAGATGAAAATCAGGATTTGGACCTCTTCCCCCAGGGCCCCGATGGATACCCCACACTTTCCTTCTGGAGGCAGCCTTCTCTTTGGTGGGATGGCTCTCCTTTCTTTCCTGGGACTTGACATGGATTTTCATGCCCCACCCTGGTGTAGACCTTTTGCTTTGTTGTCCTGGGCAACTGTTGATAAATATATATTTTTGTTTAGGTCAGCCAGCTTTCATGGTGGCAGTAAACCCCAGTTTATCAAGAGTTTTCAGCTGGATACCAGATATTGACAGCTTGTGCTCATCTTGGGGTTTAAATTTCTAGAATTATGAAGCTTTAGCTTTTGGACTTTTGTGGCCACAGAGGTTTCACTTTTAAAGCTAACGTGTTGATTGTTCGTTACTTCCTAGTGTGCTATGCTATGAAAGATCATGAGCCCATAATGAGATTTAGTGACATGATTATTTAGTGATATGTGCTTGCCCCCAAGGGGCACATATATATTTTCAAGTGATAGTCAAATCCATAGTACATGAGAACTCATTTAATCTACAATGCTGTCAGCCCCAACCCTTCTATTATACAGTAGAGAATTGGATATCTAGAGAGAAGAAACTATTTGCAGATTATTAGAGCCAAGAATGGATTTGAACTCAAGTTTTCTGGGTTCAAGTTGCTTGTTACTTTATGGGGATAAGAAAAGTAGATACCTTATGGAATTTAGAAAGAATTAAATCCAAAAAATCTATATTAAGAGTTAGGAACAGTGAGTAACATGGAATAAGACTTAAAAAATGAAAGTTATCATCACTGTCCTCTTCCTGTTTACTTTTTATTATTGCTATCGTTACTACCACTGCTGTGTTTTATAAGGTAGTCAAACAGTTCTTTGGTGTGTGCCATGTTGTAAAAAGCCCAGCTTTTGCTGATAAATGGAAGCAGGTACTCGATTTATCGTGATTCTATTTAAAGAAAATTTCACAATGTTGGGTGCTTTTGATTTCCATATAGACCCATGAAAGGCATTGGCAAAAGATAATTGATAATTTGCAATCCTAATTTTGAATTTTGTACGTTTTGTGTGTATTAATGGGTTAGTAATATTTCAAACCTATGAAACTTTATCAAATGTGATTCTATTGAAGTACATCCTTTTAACAGCAGGGGTTCTGTAGAATCATGATTCATGGCTCTGCAGTCTCCTGTACTTCCTTGTTTCTGTAGTCATCTACATGGAATATGTAATATTTCAAGTATTTAAGTTTCCTAATCTGTCAGCACAGAGTTTTCAGTTGGAAGACTTTAGTTATGAAATATATTCTGATGTAATTATTTTTTTTTTTAAAGATTTTATTTATTTGAGAGAGAGCAAGAGAGCGAACACAAGCAGGGGGAGCAGCAGAGGGAGAGAGAGAAGCAGTCTCCCTGCTGAGCAGGGAGCCCAGTGTGGGGCTCAATTCCAGGACCCTGGGGATCATGACCTAAGCCCAAGGCAGATGCTTAACCGACAGACCCACGAGGTGCCCTCTGATGTAATTATTTAAAAGATCAGACTTTTGAGGAATTTCTAATGACATGGGAATACACCCACAATATATTAATTGAAAAGAACTGGACACAGGGGCACCTGGGTGGCTCAGTCGTTAAGCATCTGCCTTCGGCTCAGGTCATGATCCCAGAGTCCTGGGATCGAGCCCCGCATCGGGCTCTCTGCTCAGCGGGAAGCCTGCTTCTCCCTCTCCCACTCCCCCTGCTTGTGTTCCCTCTCTTGCTGTGTCTCTCTCTGTCAAATAAATAAATAAAATCTTTAAAAAAAAAAAAAGAAAAGAACTGGACACAAACTGTAAATAGTATGACCCTAACTTTGTGGCACATAAAAAGACATATATGTAAAGAAGAAACGCTAGAAGGAAATGTACCAAATGACTAATTATAACATTACCTATTCTCTGGGAAGATTAATAACTTTATTTTTAAAAATTTTTACAAATAATTTTTTTACTTTGTTTGAATTACCTGCAACTCCCTTTTTATACTTTATATGAATTATGTAAGAAGAAAGAAATTAAGTCAGTTGTGCCTTGGTAAGATAGTGATTGGTGAATGCCTCTTTGTGTTATACTAGGTCTGACTCTGATGTATTTGCATTCAGTCTCAGGCAGTATAGTTTAGTAGAAACAGCGTGGGCTTTGGAGTCAGTTTTGTGTGGGTTTCCAGCCTGCTGCCTTCATTTAAGAGCTTTGGGTCTAGGCACATTGCCTCTCTGAGCCTTAGTTGTCATTAAACCCAGATGTCATCTCCTTTGCAAGGTTTCTTAATTCTGAAAGCAGTTTGCTCTGAGAGGTGCTCAGAAAATATTTGTTCCTTTTCTCCTCCCAACCACTACTCTTAACCTCCCAGCCCCCTACCCCAAATTCCACAAGGATCAATTCAGGGAATAAAGGAACTTGGAAAAAAGTTTAGTGTCATACTAATATTTTCAGTGGTTTGCCTTTTCAATCTTTCTACTTTAAGTCTCACATCTTTGGGAACCAAACTCATGACAATCAGCAAGTGTCTTACTTCAAAGGATGAGAAAACTGAGCAAACTAAAATCATGATATGCCCTCTGGAGCAGGGTGTGAGCATGCCTCTTCTCCAGAATTGTCCTGGGAATGTTGAGTAACAGCATCACCATCCACCTCTCCCTGGCAGTGATGTGGAGGGTGTGGGGAGGACTCTGGGGCTGAGGTAGGGTTTATAATTGCAGGGCCGTCTGGTCTTCCCTGAGCATTCTTTTCCCTTCCAGGATTCCTGTAATTGTCATCAGATGGATCAATCTCCCAAATGTTTCTGGTATTGCAGTGACTTTTGGAGTGTGCTTTAAAAAAAAAAAAAAAAGCCAGTATTAGTTCGTGTCTGTTCTGTGGTATGTAGATACATGCAGATCATGCATCTCAGGAATATAAAGAAACCAGTCAGATGTGGAATCCTCCTTACCATCTTCTCTTGAGCCTTCCCAATTTCTTTGCTGATTCTTTTCCACCTGCACTGTTTTAAAGGAAAAAAAAAAATAAGTGAGGGAAGATACAGGCAGTAGTCCTCCTTCCAACTATACTCAACTGACCTTTTGGTCTCATTACTTTTAGGGACTTTTATAGAGCTTGCATCTTTTTTGGGTCTATTAAAGGCCTCTGGAGGTTGAGAGTTGGATAGTGGGTGAACCCTGTGAAGAATGATTCAAAGTCCTGGACCCTGCCTGGGCATGGAAGAGAAGGGGGCATGTGAGACAGACCCTGAATTTTATCTGATAAAATTTGAATTACAGAAATTATAGCATTAATTGGCAAGGCAAGTATTAAGGTGGAAAGAACAACCCAAAAGCACAGAGGAAAAGATGAGATGTGTTCAAGGAGGAGTATGGGATGCTGTTTAGTTTTAAAATGAGAAAAGTTTCAGGGTGTCTGGCTGGCTCAGTCAGTAGAGCATGTGACTGTTGATCTTAGGGTCGTGAGTTCAAGCCCCCTGTTGGGTGTGGAGCCTACTTTAAGAAAAAATGGGGGTGCCTGACTGGCTCAGTAGGTGGAGCATGCAATTCTTGATCTTGAGGTTGTGACGAGCCCCACGTTGTGTGTAGAGATTACTTAAAAAATAAAATCTTAAAAATATATGAGAAAAGTTTCATAAATTTGTATTCATACTTTGAGTAAGGGTCAGCCTAATGATCCCAATTTTAGGATTAATGCTTTCTGTAAAGATATAGAAGGAATGGCCTATGCCCTCAAAGACTGTTGCATTCTGAGTTTTTCAAGGTATCTGAATTTTCGTTCATCGTAAGTCTATAAATGAAAATCCAAATACAAGAAGATCTTGCATGGGGGTATTGTTTATCACATAATCTCTTATAATTTGACCTTCACTGCTTTCCTAGGAAGGCAAAAATTGTCTAAATGAAAAGATAGCTAATTAAAAAAAAATGGAGCGATTGACATATGTTTCCAATATGTTTTCCCACCCTCTCATTCCCTAAGCAGAGACTGAGTAGAGAGGTGAGGTTGGATAGGATTGCTCAACTGGATCATACTGGGAAATGTAAAATTGAAAAGAACTGACACAGTTTCTCCTGATTCATGTTGGCCGAGAAATTTTGCTTTTTAAGAGCTACTTTACTTTTCTGGCTCTTACTCATCTAACTAGGAAAATACTTCATTGCATTCTGGTGCCCCTGTTGTCCAATGTTGGAGTGTTCTGTAAACTCACAGAGAATCAGATCTAGATAGTGATGTTAACAGTTGACTTGTTGACATAAAACTGCCCTTTTACAGATGTCATATGAATCTTCAAAAACGATTGAGGTCAACACTGATGTCTATCCTAAGAACTATCCCACCTCTCTCTTCGCAAATGTCTGGGGGTGGGGAATGGGAACAGGAAAGCCATTGATCTTAGCAATAATAGGAGATAACTCATGATTAATATAAGAAAAGTCAAGTCATGGTGATTTCATTTACCTTGACAGTGATTGGTCTAAGAGTGGGCATGTGACTAAGTTTTGGCCAGTAATATGTAAGAGGAAGTCTGCTGGGAGAGGGTAGTGAAAGTCTCCCATCTGGAATGAAAAATGATGGCTTGGAATTTGGCTGTGATGCTTACCAAGGCAGTGAACAAACATGAGGATGGACACTGAGATAGGAAAGGCAAAACGGGTGTCACTGACACCCTGACTACGTACTTGTTCTGTGAGAGAACTAGTTATTTAAGGTCCTGTCAACCAGATTTTCTGTTACTGGGGCCAACCTAATTTCTATTTACTAAAATGCTTCTATTCTTTAGTCATGCTCCTTTTATTATTTTCCTTTCAGATTTGTGAAGTAGTTCTTAAAATCTGTAAATCATACAACCCACTATATATCATTTAAAGTATTTTCTGTTTCAGGACATAAAAGACAAATATTCCTTTTGGTGGGATTGAAAACTAAATTGCCCCTTCCCAAAGCAGGTGTACCTCTGCCAGTCAAGTCTTCTTGACCATCTCGTTTCACCAGTGAGGGAACCTTGGTGAAGGTGTGGTGGGACGAACATTTGCGTTTGGTTTGTATTAATTTATTTTGTTTCTGTTCTTTGTAAATTGGGTACTCTTTTTGCTTAGCAACTTTTTTCTGCTTTGGATTGTTAGGATTGATAATAGGAGAAAAAAGAGGTGTTGGGTATTGTCTAAAAATACAGTGTATTGTTAGAGTAGTTACTCAGTTTTTAGTTGGTATTCCTTTGGGCTATAAGGTTTATTTGGTGTCTCCCTTTGTTGACAGTCCTGTTGCTATATTTAAGCCCCCTCTTGCAGTATATTTTACCGTTTAGTAAAGAGAACTCACTTTATTTCCTAAGATGAATTATAATTAGGACCGCTTGGTACTGAGACTCTTTCTCACTTAATACCCTTAATGAGATACAAATGTTCTAAATGTGTCCTTCTGAATGGATTATGTTTTGAGAGGAATCTACTTATTTTAGTTAACTAATCCCTTTGCTTTCATATCATACATTCTTATTAGGCTCTCCTGTTTCTTTCTTTAAAAAATTATTTATTTATTTATTTATTTTTAAAGATTTTATTTATTTATTTGACAGAGAGAGACACAGCGAGAGAGGGAACACAAGCAGGGGGAGTGGGAGAGGGAGAAGCAGGCTTCCCGCTGAGCAGGGAGCTGGATGTGGGGCTCGATCCCAGGACCCTGAGATCATGACCCGAGCCGAAGGCAGATGCTTAACGACTGAGCCACCCAGGCGCCCCTAAAAATATTTTATTAATTTATTTGACAGAGAGAGACACAGCAAGAGAGGGCACACAAGCAGGGGGAGTGGGAGGGGGAAGCAGGCTTCCCGCCGAGCAGGGAGCCCGATGTGGGGCTCGATCCCAGGACCCTGGGATCATGACCTGAGCTGAAGGCAGATGCTTAACGACTGAGCCACCCAGGCGCCCCTAGGCTCTCATGTTTCTGTTCTATATGGAATTCTTGTGAAATCAGACCTTAGCAAACAGTGTTATTAACTTTCAGGGTCAGTGTTACTGAAAATGTCAATGAAATTTGTTGTTTCTACTTATCTTGTTTTTATGGCACTCTTGCTTTTTTATACACTCATGATAAATATAATTCCTTCACTTTTCTTGCAAAATGAATTTTGTTTCTTAGTTCTTTTCTGGTATTTATGCTTCTACTCACTAGCATAAAATAATTGAAGGTATTTGAACTCCCCCACCAATTTTTTGGCTCCTTTTATAGTTCTGCTTAGCTCCTTTGATCTCTGGACATGGTGCATCTTTGTCCTTTTGCCAGAAACCTGAAAATGTCCCAATAGAACTTGTTCCTATATTGAGTCATGGTGAGTTAGGTTTGTCCGATTTCTAGGAGTCAGTGTTTTACCCTTCTCAATGACCATGTCCTTTGTGGTCTGAGAAAGCAGACAAGTTACTGAAGAAGTTCTGAAGAACTTGAGCTATGGAGTTACACTTCTTGAGTTCAAATACAGGCTTCACTGCTTAGTATTTGCATGCCCTTGGACAAGTTATCTGACTTCTCAGTGAGTGCTTTAATATTCTTCTGTAAAGTGGAGACTATAATGCTACTTACCTTGTAGGTTGTTATGAGAATTGTATGAGAAAATTTAATGAAAATCTCTTATAATAGTGCTTGGTGCATACTAAGTGTACACTTGATGCGATGGTATCTGGTTGAATTTTTCAAAGTGCATTTTAAAATCTGTTTCTTTTTTTTTTTTTTTAAGATTTTTTAATTTATGTGACAGAGAGAGACACAGCAAGAGAGGGAACACAAGCAGGGGGAGTGGGAGAGGGAGAAGCAGGCCTCCCGCGGAGCAGGGAGCCCAATGTGGGGCTCGATCCCAGGACCCTGGGACCTTGACCTGAGCCGAAGGCAGATGCTTAATGACTGAGCCACCCAGGCACCCTTAAATCTGTTTCTTCTTTAGAGTTTTCACCAACCACCCTGTGAAGAAGGAGCTGTTATTTAACTGTAGTTTATAGGGGAATTCATAGAGGCACAGTGTCAGTACATAACTTTGTTACTGGGAACAAAGTTTGGATTATAATCTCTTTCCTCTAATTTGTTATACTTGACTGTGAATTGAGTTGTTAGGAAGTTGCCTTGATTTTGTGATGCTATAAGCTAGAAGTTGTAGATGGGGAGGGCATAAATTCCTATTCCTTAAATCTGGCCCAGTGGTGAGCCAGCTCATTCATTCTAAAATTATTTATTTATTAAATATAAATAATTCTTAGTTTGCATTGTTCCCATATGCACAATTTTCAGTTATTACAGTTAATTAAGTAACACCAGTTTCCAAAATACACAGTTTAAATTTCACTTATCATGTTAACTGTGAATAATTGTATAAAGTCCAACTAGCACACATGGTTATTTGGTCCTGAACAGACAGCAAAGCATGTAGCTATGTTGCTTCTTGTTTCATTATAACATTTCATAAAAATGGATAATGCAAAGAGGGAACTGGCCGACAATGATCAAAGTTGCAGCAAAGAAATGAAAAGCGATAATGCTGGAAATGAAATTTAAACCGCTTGTAAAGAGAGGGAATGACCAAGGGAATGTCAACATTGCCACTGTTGTAGACACTCCATACATGCAGCCAGAGGAGCTGAGCAAAGGGTAATTTATAACAAATTAGGAAGGTGTTTGTGACTACACGATGAAGACCTAACAGAGGGAAAGGATGCTGGCAAAAAACTTCCTGTTAAAGGACCTCCTCAGAGGGATAGTGCAAGACAGTAAGACAGAGGATAAAATGTTGGAAGCTAGTCCAAACTTAGGAGTATACCAGTTCACCAAGGTATCAAAAGATGCTCATTTGGTATTTTAAATTTTACATTGAGAAGATGGCATTATGAACGACTCTTGATTTTTTTTTTTAATAAAAGAAAACACATATCTCAAAGCTTCAAATATTTAAAATTACAGTATACTAGATAAATTTTTTCCATTTTCCTATACAAATATAACTGATAGTTTTTAATGCTTCGACAGAAAATGTTAGAGGTTGTAGAAAAATCATAATTTTTCTATTGATTATTAAGATTGCTTTGCATGGTTTTGGCTTGCGTGGTCATTTCTGTGGCTGTGCAGCAAGAGCTGCCTGTATTTTTTGAGCCAAGGGGGCACTCTTAAAAGTGGTGGGGATACATTGATGCCTTATGAAACATTTATTCCAATACAGATTTTGGAGTGTCTGCCATGTGCCAGGCTGCATACACACATGTGAATAAAAAGTAGTCCTTTTTCCAAAAGAATTCACATTTCAGTTGATTGATGAAAGACCAGATTATTGTCACAACATATGCCTATAATATGTATAATACATTTATTTGAATGCAGTGATAGGGAAATATCAGGCATTATGAGAGCATACAGGAAGGGCATCCAACTTATTAGCTTGGGAATTTGAGGGGTGGGAGAGACAGGGAGACAGCCTGGAGGACTTAGGAGTTAATTGGGAAAAGCTGTGTTAAAGAGTGGGACAGTGGTGAGAAGCTTGTGCATGGAGGGTGCAGGACATTTGAAAAAGTTGATTTTTGCTGGAATGTGGAGGGCAAGATGGGACGGATCAACAGTGCCATGGAACCTGTAGACAATGGAAGAGTCCTTGGGGTTTTCCCCAATTTTTTTATATTAAGGTAGAATTTATATAGAGTAAAATGGACCCATTTTAGTGTATAGTTTGATGTGTTTGATATAAGGCCTGTAACCACCAGCAGAGTCAAGACAAAGAGCATTTATATCACCCCCTTAAATCCTCAGTGCTCCTGGGTGACTAACCCCTGCTCTCACCCCCAGCCCTGGCAACCACTGATCTGTTTTCTGCCCCTATGGAGTTATGCCTTTTCCAGAATGTCATATCAATGGGAATATACAGTATGTAAACTTTTAAGTCTGGTTTCTTTCTCTTAGTGTGATACTGTTGAGATTCATCTATGTTGTTGCATGTACAAGCCTTTGGGTTGTAAGCAGGAAATTTTTCTGAGATTTGATTGGGGGATGGATTTGAGAGGACCAAGAGTAAAGGCAGTTACTCCAAGTTAGCTAGGTGCTAATGGAGGAGAGTTGCAAAAGTGGGCCTTGGTTTGAGAAGTGCATGGGAGGTGGAGTTGGTCTCAACTGAGGTTGGGAACACAGGAGTAACAACAGATGGGGAAGAGGAGACCCTGTATGTTGGATGTGTTGAGTGTGTGAATGTGGGATTACCTTGAGGTGAAGACCAGCAGGAGGTAGGCATGTGAAGAAGTTGATTTCCCTCCTTTCTTATCCTTGGGTCTTTGCCAGAATCCAGTTTGCTAAACATTGACCTTGCTTGATGAAAGGGCTCCTTTTTCTGTTCATCCTACCACATCATCATGAAAAATTTGCTTCCAAGAACTTGCTTTGGCTTATTGCACTATTGTTGAATAAACTTGTCATTTTTCACCAAATAGTATCAAATAGCTCCATTCATCTGCATTTACCCATTGTTTTCTGTAGATGACAGTATAAATGTTTCTGGGGAAGATGTGGTCCTTGGAGCTAGATATCAGAGTTCAGTAGTCATGAACCAGCCACAGGTCAGGGATTCTCTTTTGTTCTCTTTTCCATCAAAAGGGGTTCTCTTGAACTATGTTTTTGTAGGATACTACATTTGAACCTTATGGGATGGAAGTAGTGATGAGGGAACACAGTATTATCTATATTTAAGATGTGGCCGACTGACTAATTTTCTTTGCAAGCTCTTGATTCATTGAAGATCCTCAGGCTGCATCTTCTAAGCTAATGGGAGAATTCTGTGCTTCATTAATGTCTACATCTGGCCTAGGAAGGGAAGCACCCCGGGAAGTGGTGGGCAGTTATTTGCCCCACTGATGAACTTTTCAGAAAGGTGATTTACCACACAAAGACCTGTACCTGAAAGGTATTGCATACAAAATTGGCTCACGGCCGTGAATTACAGCTAACACAGCATTTCATAGTCAGGACAGCTCCATAAGGTAGATAATATTTTTTTCATCTCTTACGTGTGGGGAAACCGAAGTACAGAGAGGTCAAGTAACTTTCCCAGAGTCTGACAGCTAGTTCTGGTAGAGCTGGAGCAAAGCCAAGCCATGTGGCTCCAGAGTCCATACTCCTCTGTGTACACCATGCTATCCTTAGAGTTCTAGAATGCTACCATGGGAAGGACTCACAGGAATTATTTTTTTTCCTCACTCTTCATTTTATAGTTAAGAGC